>NC_092086.1:104678260-104895760 GCF_045679555.1 Salvelinus alpinus
GACTAAAAAGAGTAAGTTATCAGTTCACCCTTTTGCACAATACATTGGCCATTGTTTTGTTTGGTGACGTCCATTGTTTTGTTTGGTGATGTCCATTCAATTGTTTTGTTTAGTGATGTTGTCAACTATTTGTCATATTGCAAGTCAAGAAACTTGGAATCGTTGCTGTCAGTAAGTAGGACGCACGCACATTTCGTGATTTAACATTACCATTCACAGCAGGACTTCCTGCCTACAGAAATCTACAACATAATACATAGCTATCTCTCAAATCTGCCACTGTTTGCTCTTCCCAATGTGGACATGTGTCAAGGAAGGGCATACATCAGAAAGATTTGATTCGGTTGATGTATGTCAGAAGGTTTCCCCACTGTGTATGATGTCATGTCACTGAGTCAAGCTACCTTTTTATTAATTTCTAATATATAGCTATCAATGTTACCATTTGACAATAGATTTACGGAATGTGTGATATTTTCTAAAGGTAATGCACTTCCAGAGGACATATCATACCTAGCAGCTGATCGCATACTGGTCTATGTTGCAAATGGGAGAAAAGTAACAGCATTTGCTAGGAACAAAGAGATAAAGTAGCCATTCCTTCACTTATGATGAATAAACACTACATGTCCAAAAGTTTGTGGACACCTGCTCGTCAAACATCTCATTACAAAATCATGGGCATTAATATGGACGGTGCCATGTTGAAAGTCACTGAGCTCTTTAGTAAGGCCATTCTACTGCCAATGTTTGTCTATGGAGATTGCATGGCGGTGTGCTCGACATTATACACCTTTCAGCAACGGGTGTGGCTGAAATAGCCGAATCCACTAATTTGAGGGGGTGTTCACATACCTTTGTGTGTATAAATATTATATTGAATAGTTTATTTTACTGAAAATGATATTTGAAACTGGTCACTTTTTGCCCTGCTGGAGGTCATTTTGCAGGGCTCTGGCAGTGCTACTCCTTGCACAAAGGCGGAGGTAGCGGTCCTGCTGCTGGGTTGTTGCCCTCCTACGGCCTCCTCCACGTCTCCTGATGTACTGGCCTGTCTCCTGGTAGCGCCTCCATGCTCTGGACACTACGCTGACAGACACAGCAAACCTTCTTGCCACAGCTCGCATTGATGTGCCATCCTGGATGAGCTGCACTACCTGATCCACTTGTGTGGGTTGTAGACTCCGTCTCATGCTACCACTAGGGTGAGAGCACCGCCAGCATTCAAAAGTGACCAAAACATCAGCCAGGAAGCATAGGAACTGAGAAGTGGTCTGTGGTCACCACCTGCAGAATCACTCCTTTATTGGGGGTGTCTTGCTAATTGCCTATAATTTCCACCTTTTGTCTATTCCATTTGCACAACAGCATGTGAAATTTATTGTCAATCAGTGTTGCTTCCTAAATGGACAGTTTGATTTCACAGAAGTGTGATTGACTTGGAGTTACATTGTGTTGTTTAAGTGTTCCCTTTATTTTTTTGAGCAGTGTATGACACCACTTAAGGTCCTATATGGAACCAATTTTGGTTCAGTGAAGAAGAACCCCTGGGGGTTCTGATCAAAGAACCCTACAAAAGGGTTATATATAGAATCTTTAGGGGTGCAATAAAAATAGTTATGGTTCCATCCAGAACCTTTTCTTCTAAGCATGTAGGGCTTATATACATCTCCATTGTATATCTAAGGGGGGCATACAGTGCATTCAGACCCCTTCACTTTTTCCACATTTTGTTACGTTTCAGCCTTATTCTAAAATGGATTAAATTGTTATTTTTTCTTGTCAATCTACACACAATACCCCATAATGACAAAGTAAAAGCAGTTTAAAAATGTTTTTTTTGCAAATGTATAAAATTTAAAAAAAGGAAATATCACATTTACGTAAGTATTCAGACCCTTTAATCAGTACTTTGTTGAAGCACCTTTGGCAGCGATTACAGCCTCGAGTCTTCTTTGGTATGACGCTTTATTTAATTTAAACTTTATTTAACTAGGCAAGTCAGTTAAGAACAAATTCTTATTTACAATGACGGCCTAGGAACAGTGGGTTAACTGCCTTGTTCAGGGGCAGAACAACAGATGTTTACCTTGTCAGCTAGGGGATTCGATCTAGCAAACTTTTGGTTACTGGTCCAACGCTCTAACCACTAGGCTACCTGCCGCCCCAAAAGTGCTAAGCTTGGCACACCTGTATATGGGGAGTTTCTCCCATTCTTCTCTGCAGATCCTCTCAAGCTCTGTCAGGTTGGATGGTGTGCCAACTATTTTCAGGTCTCTTCCGAGATGTTTGATCAGGTTCAAGTCCGGGCTCTGGCTGGGCCAATCAAGGACATTCAGAGACTTGTCCCGAAGCCACTCCTGCATTGTCTTGGCTGTGTGCTTAGGGTTGTTGTCCTGTTGGAAGGTGAACATTTGCCCCAGTCTGAGGTCCTAAGGTTTTCATCAAGGATCTCTCTGTACTTTGCGCCCTTCATCTTTCCCTCGATCCTGACTAGTCTCCCTGTCCCTGCCGCTGAAAAACATCCCCACAGCATGATGCTGCCACCACCATGCTTCGCTGTAGGGATGGTATTGGCCTGGTGATGAGCGGAGCCTGGTTTCTTCCCGACCTGACGCGTGGCATTCAGGCCAAAGAGTTCGATCTTTGTTTCATCCTACAAGAGAATCTTGTTTCTCATGGTCTTTGAGTCCTTTAGGTGCCTTTTGACAAGCTCCAAGTGGCCTGTTATGGGCATTTTACTGAGGAGTGGCTTCCGTCTGGCCATATAGGCCTTATTGGTGGTGCTGCAGAGATGGTTTCCTTCTGGAAGGTTCTCCCATCTCCACGGAGGAACTCTGGAGTTCAGTCAGTGGCCATCGGGTTCTTGATCACCTCCCTGACCAAGGCCCAATTGCTCAGCTCTAGGGAGTCTTGGTGGTTCCAAACTTCTTCCATTTAAGAGTGATGTGTTGTTGGGACCTTCAATGCTGCAGAAAGTTTTTGGTACCCTTCGGCAGATCTGTGCCTCAACACAATCTTGTCTCGGAGCTCTACGGACAATTCCTGCAACTCCAATATTAGGAAGGTGTTCATAATGTTTTGTACACAGTGTAATATTTATGTTCAATCAGAAATGCCCAGCTCATCTCTCTTTAGCGGTCACAACTAGTTACCACAGCCACAAAGTCATATACCCCGAATATTTCCCCAAATTCTCTTCTTAAAATCTGATTTTAACCCTAACCACACTGCTAACCTTATGCCTAACCGTAACCATAAATTAAGACAAAAAAGCAAATGTAGTTTTTTAAATGCGTTTTTTTATGATATAGCCAATTTCTACTTTGTGTTTGTGGTAACTAGTGGAAACCCTTTACCACTCTTTTCCTCAAACTTTCTCGTCAGACCCCAGCTGTGGATGTTGTGGGCATTGGCCTATCATCGGGTCAGATCATCATCCACAACATCAAGTTTGATGAGTCACTGATGAAGTTCCAGCAAGACTGGGGCCCAGTCACTTCATTGTCCTTCAGAACAGGTGACATTACCAGGTGAACGTAGTGTTGTATTTATTATGGTTATAATGATGTGATAACTAGATTGTGTGGCCTCATTTGTGTAAGTGATGTGTAACTGCTTTGCGTCAAATTATTTAAAAAATCGGTCTTGATATGCTTTAAAAAATGTTTACTTACCTTGTCACACTGATGTGATTATTTTATAGATGGCCATCTGGTAATGGCGGCTGGTAGTCCTGTCGGACATATTGGACTGTGGGATCTAGAGGAGAAAAAGCTTGTGTGTCAGATGAGAGATGCCCACAACACAGCTATCGCTGGACTAACATTCCTCCATGGCGAGCCTCTTCTCATCACCAATGGGGCTGATAACGGCATTTGGGTTAGTGGTACTTAGAGGGCATCAGTGTTAAATTGCTGTAAACAATTGTCCTTTTTTCAGTCATGTCTCAATACACAGTTTTTACCTACATAGCTTAAAGCTTTTATTAGGACATCACTAGTTGCAAATTCAGCACTGCTAACACAATCCAGTACCAACATACCATAGGGTTATGAAGAATTAATATATTTGACCGTTGAGTTTTGAATGATCAAAGTCCTATTCCGCAGGTGTGGATCTTTGACACGGCGGGCGGAGGAGGCCGTCTACTCAGGAGTTGTCTGGGACACAGCGCCCCGCCCACTAAGGTCCAGCACCACGGCCTGAACGGACATCACATTCTCAGTGCTGGTATGTGTGACTTGCTGTCTCATGTTGGTAGAGCATGGTGCTTGCAACGTCAGGGTTGTGGGTTTGATTTCCACTGGGGACCAGTACAGAAAAAAGTATGAAAATATGTGCACTCGCTACTTACTGTAAGTCGCTCTGGATAAGAGCGTCTGCTAAATGACTAAAATGTAAATGTATCAGGCATCTATGAGTTTCTAGTAAAATTATTAGATTTCTCCCTAATCCGCTGTACTCTTTCTTTTTCTAAGGTCAAGATGGTACTCTGCAGTCGTTCTCCACTGTTCATGAGAGATTCAACAGGAGTTTAGGACATGGTACGATTTATTTTCTCTTTCGCGGAAAGATGGCTGTTATGGACAACGAGATGTTAATTTCAATACTGTTTGTTTACATGCATAAATCCTTGTTTCCTGTATTCTTCATGAAAATAAACCAATTGGTAACTAGGTTCCATCAACAAGAAGAAATCCAAAAAGAAAAGCTTGGACGAACTGAAGCTTCCCGCCATTACCATTTTCGCCTCAGGTATGTTAAGCAACAACAACAAAAAAGTTTAGCAACTTGAATATTTTAAAACTGCGATTACCTTCATGAGATAAAAATACTCAACTAGTCTGTATTTATGTGGAACCTTTTATCATTGAATGTGGTTAATTCTTTGAAAACGTTGACATTTTCTCTGATTCTATGTGTGATGTAGAGTGTGCCCGTCAGAGTGATTGGGACAGTATAGTAGCATGTCACAGAGGGTACCTCATGACGACCACCTGGAACTATCAGAAGGGCAGCATGGGAGCACACAGGCTGGAACCCCAACGCTTCAATAAGAACCGTGCTCTCAACGTCCACGCTACGGTAGCTAAATACATTACTGGTCATGTACAGTTTGTTTTGGTGTAAAATGAACCCAAATCATTTGGTAAAGATCGTTTGTTACACAGAAACAAACATAATATACGTGCTAGTTATGTTGTTAAAAGCTGTGTTTTCTCCCCTCAGGCAGTAGGTATCACATCATATGGTAACTTTGTAGTGGTAGGACTCTCATCTGGACACATTGACATTTACAACATGCAGTCCGGCATGCATAGAGGTCAATATGGAGAGGACAAGGGTAAGTACCCCCGTAAAGACAATTGCTTGTGTATATTTAGCTCATGATTTCTGATATAGATTCAGCTTAATTTGTCCTATCTCTGACTCTGTAGCTCACAAGGGGCCGGTGCTCGGCGTTTCCGTGGATGGACTTAATCAGCTGATCATCAGTGCCGGAGCTGACAAACTGGTCAAGATCTGGAAGTTCAAATCTAGGAAGCTGGTCCACTCCATTGACCTTGGCACCTCGCCCGCCTCCACACACCTGCACCGGGACAGGTAATGGTCAGATAACACCACAGGAGAAAAATAGCACTTATTTGACTGCATTGCTTCCAACTTCAAGGGATAGTGTAGGATTTGACAGTCAAGCCCATTTTCTAATTTCCCAGAGTCATATGAACCCATGGAGACCTTCTTTAACCTGGTAACCTACCTAAATGATTACCGCCCCGTGGCACTCACGTCGGTAGCCATGAAGTGCTTTGAAATGCTGCTCATGGCTCACATCAACAGCATCCTCCCGGACACCCTAGACCCACTCCAATTCGCATACTGCCCCAACAGATTCACAGATGACGCCATCTCAATCGCACTCCACACTGCCCTTTCTCACCTGGACAAAAGGAACACCTTTGTGAGAATACAGCTCAGCGTTCAACACCATAGCTTAGTGATGAGCTTCGAGGACACTAAGGACTCTGGGATTAAACACCTCCCTCTGCAACTGGATCCTGGACCTTCTGACGGGCTGCCCCCAGGTGGTAAGAGAAGGCAACAACACGTCTGCCACGCTGATCCTTAACACTGGGGCCCCTCAGGGGTGTGTACTTAGTCCCCTCCTGTATTCTCTGTTCACCCACGACTGCATGGCCAAACAGGACTCCAACACAATCATTAAGTTTGCTGACGACACAACAGTGGTAGGCCTGATCACTGACAACGATGAGACGGCCTATAGGGAGGAGGTCAGAGAACTGTCAGTGTGGTGCCAGGACAACAACCTCTCCCTCAATGTGAGCAAGACTAAGGAACTGATCGTGGACTACAGGAAAAGGTGGGCCGAACAGGCCCCCATTAACATCTACGGGACTGTAGTGGAGCGTGTCGAGAGTTTCAAGTTCCTTGGTGTCCACATCACCAACGAACTATCATGGTCCAAACATACCAAGACAGTCGTGAAGAGGGCACGACAAAACCTTTTCCCCCTCAGGAGACTGAAAAGATTTGGCATGGCGCATGTGACATTTTTTATTTGATTTATGTCTGTGTGTCCAGTATGAAGGAAGCTAGCGGTAGTTTTGCAAGCCTTTGCTAACTAGTGTTAGCGCATGACTTCTGGTTAGCGTTGGCTCACGAAACTACATCGAACTTCCTTCATAATGGACTCAGAGACAGAAAAATGGTATTAATCTGTTGCTGGGGAAGGAGATAAAGGGATTAATTGACAGCACTATTCCTTTAACTTTATACACTGATTTGTTTCACTTGGTTATCACATAGCAGTAGACTAGTGTCTGATTGCAGTCTTTCCTTGCCCTGGTATAGTGGTATGCTGGCCATCGCTCTGGATGACTTCACGCTGAATGTTCTGGACGTGGAGACCAAGAGGATTGTTCGCAAGCACCCTGGCCATCGAGGACAGGTCAATGACATGGTGAGTCCTTATCTCCATCTCTTTCCCTCTCCCTTTCTCTGTTTAGCACATCTCTCTCGATTTGATCTCGCACTCACTCTTTCCCTCAAATATTTGTTATTCTTGTCTGATGATACTCCTCAGACTTTCAGCCCAGACGGGTGCTGGTTGATAACGGCAGCCATGAACTGTACCATCAGGACATGGGATCTCCCCTCCGGCTGGTAAGACCATCCCTGTCACTTCTGGAGTAGTTTAGCATGTCCCTAACTGGGGGTAGGGGGTTGAGGGTAGCGGGTTGAGGGTAGCGGGTTAAGGGTAGGGAATAGGGTTTGTTTCTGGACCGGGCCCTTACACTTTACTGATGTAAAGTGATGTCACCAGCCCTGCTTTGTCATTTCCTCTCCCCACAAACTGAGATCGATGAGATGACCTTTGTCCAAAGATTTCTCAGGCCATCTTTGTTTCACTTTATCATAAATTGAGTGTATCAATTAATGTAATCGCTTTCAAGTGCTTTCCAGTGGAAACTCCCTCTCAGCCTTCAGTCATTGACTTGATTTCTCTTCTTTTTCTTAGCCTGGTGGACTGCTTCTTGGTAGACTCGGCTGCAGTCAGTCTCACCATGTCACCAACTGGGGACTTTCT
The DNA here is from genome assembly GCF_045679555.1 of Salvelinus alpinus. Taxonomy (NCBI): domain Eukaryota; kingdom Metazoa; phylum Chordata; class Actinopteri; order Salmoniformes; family Salmonidae; genus Salvelinus; species Salvelinus alpinus. The sequence goes on from NC_092086.1 coordinate 104,685,873, forward strand.
GGCCTCCTCCCATGTCGACAGCTTGGGGATATACTTATGGTAAGAGTCACCACCACATCAAGGAAAGATGGGGTGTGGGAGTCAAAATCATTCTCAGGTTATGTCATTATTAGGGAACCGGCAGATTTAATGTTCACACTCATATAGGCACTCATCTTATCACATCTCGACTTATTTAAACTGCTAACAAGAATTAGCTGATAAAGGAAACATCTTGATTAGCAAAGTCTTTTGAACAAATGTGACTCAGCAAATTAGTGTTAATATTGTCAATTTGATATCTCAAAAGATATGTGTTGGAGTATGAGAAGTATGAGAAGTTATTGGTAGTATTCGGTAGTACAATTCAGTGTTATTAAAATCAAGTAGGTTAGTAATATTTACTATTATTCTTGAGTATTCTATGTTGTGTGTTTCCAGGTCCAACAACACGCTGTGCAGTATGGTATCACTGCGCCCTCTGCCTTCAGACTACGAGCCCACTGTGATCATGCTGCCAGGAACCTGTCCCAACCAAGGTAACTACTGAACAGCCACAGTGAGCCCATGGAGCACTTACTCTGTACCCAGCACAGGGGCCAGAAAGCCCCCACACCATCTGGACTGGCACATGTAACAGTGGTATCAGCCAATTATTCAAGCATTGATAATGAAAGATATTCAATATGGAGGAAGTGTGTCCTTGATTTTATAGGTACTTGTAACGGTCCTTTTGACTAGATATTGTGGTAGCAGTATTACAAGAGGATGTTATATTTACGCACCAAATGGTTGTTTTATTTAATAGAGTAAGGATCTTAGGACTCTCTTCTTTCTGAGCTAACTGAGAGAAGTCTTTATGGAGCTTGGGTTGGCAACTGATTAAGCGATGGCTTGGTGATTAAAAAAAACTACAGCTGGCGTTCCATAGATCAGATGTGGTGGGTGTCACCGAGATAGCATGGAGGAACAGAACAAAGGCCACAGTATTCCTAATTATCCTGTCATCTGGGAGACAACAGCAGAGGCAGATGACCAGAGGATGAACCCAAAGTGGCTTATTGTGCCCCCAATCTATATGGGTCGGGGGGTTGAACCAGCTATGACTGAGCAATCTTGGTATCAGGTATATAAGGAACAGTATGGTCTGTAAAAGGGTAGGCTCTCGGCCCAACAGTCAAGACAGTTGAATCGATATTGAATAAAGATGATTGTTTGAAGAAATGACCAAGTCTCTCTCACTTGAATAGAATGTTCCACCACAATATTTATGGAGGAAAACAATACTGTGCCATAATCAGTGTGCCAAAGTACATTCAAACACAATTTTTGAAATGAATTATCATAGGTACACTTCAACTGTGAGAGACGGAATCTAAAACAAAAATCCAGAAAATCAAATTGTATGATTTTTAAGTAATTAATTTGCATTTTATTGCATGACATAAGTATTTGATACATCCGAAAAGCAGAACTTAATATTTGGTACAGAAACCTTTGTTTGCAATTACAGAGATCATACGTTTCCTGTAGTTTTTGACCAGGTTTGCACACACTGCAGCAGGGATTTTGGCCCACTCCTCCATACAGACCTTCTCCAGATCCTTCAGGTTTCGGGGCTGTCGCTGGGTAATACGGACTTTCAGCTCCCTCCAAAGATTTTCTATTGGGTTCAGGTCTGGAGACTGGCTAGGCCACTCCAGGACCTTGAGATGCTTCTTACGGAGCCACTCCTTAGTTGCCCTGGCTGTGTGTTTCGGGTCGTTGTCATGCTGGAAGACCCAGCCACGACCCATCTTCAATGCTCTTACTGAGGGAAGGAGGTTGTTGGCCAAGATCTCGCGATACATGGCCCCATCCATCCTCCCCTCAATACGGTGCAGTCGTCCTGTCCCCTTTGCAGAAAAGCATCCCCAAAGAATGATGTTTCCACCTCCATGCTTCACGGTTGGGATGGTGTTCTTGGGGTTGTACTCATCCTTCTTCTTCCTCCAAACACGGCGAGTGGAGTTTAGACCAAAAAGCTCTATTTTTGTCTCATCAGACCACATGACCTTCTCCCATTCCTCCTCTGGATCATCCAGATGGTCATTGGCAAACTTCAGACAGGCCTGGTCATGCGCTGGCTTGAGCAGGGGGACCTTGCGTGCGCTGCAGGATTTTAATCCATGACGGCGTAGTGTGTTACTAATGGTTTTCTTTGAGACTGTGGTCCCAGCTCTCTTCAGGTCATTGACCAGGTCCTGCCGTGTAGTTCTGGGCTGATCCCTCACCTTCCTCATGATCATTTATGCCCTACGAGGTGAGATCTTGCATGGAGCCCCAGACCGAGGGTGATTGACCGTCATCTTGAACTTCTTCCATTTTCTAATAATTGCGCCAACAGTTGTTGCCTTCTCACCAAGCTGCTTGCCTATTGTCCTGTAGCCCATCCCAGCCTTGTGCAGGTCTACAATTTTATCCCTGATGTCCTTACACAGCTCTCTGGTCTTGGCCATTGTGGAGAGGTTGGAGTCTGTTTGATTGAGTGTGTGGACAGGTGTCTTTTATACAGGTAACGAGTTCAAACAGGTGCAGTTAATACAGGTAATGAGTGGAGAACAGGAGGGCTTCTAAAAGAAAAACTAACAGGTCTGTGAGAGCCGGAATTCTTACTGGTTGGTAGGTGATCAAATACTTATGTCATGCAATAAAATGCTAATTAATTACTTAAAAATTATACAATGTGATTTTCTGGATTTTTAGATTCCGTCTCTCACAGTTGAAGTGTACCTATGATAAAAATTACAGACCTCGACATGCTTTGTAAGTAGGAAAACCTGCAAAATCGGCAGTGTATCAAATACTTGTTCTCCCCACTGTACCTCTACTGGTATGCCATCAAACCTTGGGGTTTTTCCAGACTGAAAGGATTTAATAGCCTTAAAAAGTTATTCCTCTGTAATTTAGCCTTCGCACTGATCTTTCTGTACATTTGTTAATTAAATTTTTTTTAATATTATTTGGAAAGAATTCCTTATCATAATCTTCATTCAGTGGGAATGAATGAGACGGAAAAGAGAACATCTGCCTAAAATAATTAGCTTCCTCTTTTAAAATATAAGTTGGAGAATCATAGATGACTCCGTCTTCAGTAACGAGTTTCTGCAAATTATTTTTGTTAGCGTTCCTATATTGGAGATTCAGGAAGAATTTTTGTGCATTTTTCTCCATATTCCATCCAGTTTGCTTTATTTTTGTAATAGATTACATTAGATTGTTCTTGAATAAGTTCCTCAAGTTCTTTTTGTTTTTCCTCTAACTTATTTTGTATCTCTGTAGTATCGATTTTATTGCTATCTACCTGTACTATTAGTTCATGGATTTCCCTCGTTAGTCTTCTCTTTAGCCAGAAACTGCTTTTTAATTATTGATGAATATTGAATTGAATGACCACTGAAGGTACATTTAAAGGTATCCCAAACAGTAAGGGGATTTGCTGAACCTATATTATACTGGAAAAATTCAGTTATAAATTATTTTGTCTTAGTTAAAAAATAAGTTGTCCTCCAGTAAACTTTGATTAAATGTCCAATATCCCCGTCCACGTGGAAAATCTATAAAAGAGTTATGTGAAAGCCAATTAGATGATGATCCGATCGCATTCTGTCTCCTATTAAAACTTTTTTAACCTTTGATGCAAGAGAGAAGGAGACAAGAAAGTAGTCAAGACGACTAGCTTGATTAAGTCTCCATGTATATCTCACTAGGTGCTTCTACACCTGCATTGCTTGCTGTTTGGGGTTTTAGGCTGGGTTTCTGTACAGCACTTCGAGATATTAGCTGATGTACGAAGGGCTATATAAAATAAACTTGATTTGATTTGATTTAGGTTGGGGTATTTTGGTCTCGAAATATCCACTATTTCTAATGTGTCCATAATATTTGTGATTTCCTTAAGGGCATGGTGATGATAGTTTGTAGAGTGATTACCTTTATGGCCCATTGAGGTACTTAACACTGTGTTGTAGTCTCCTACCATAGTGATTAGATCATGTGTTGCCTGTAAGTTCAATAAATTGGTATAAATGTTTTCGAAGAAGTGTGGATCAGCCTGATTTGGACCATATGGATTAATGAGCCAAATCTCTTTTTCGTCCGCTTTCATATTCAAAAGGATCCACCTTCCTTGCGAATCATTCCTGATTATTTGCACATTCAGATTGACATTTTTGTTAATTAATATCATCACACCCTTTGAGTTCCTTTGTCCATGACAGAATATTATTTCACCACCCCATTCCTTTTTCCACACAACTTCATCTAAGGATGTAGAGTGAGATTCCTGTAAACAGTATATGTTATTCCTTTTCTTTTAGCCATGTTAAGACTGGTCTTCTTTTTTTATAATCTGCTAAACCGTTACAATTATAAGTGGCTGTACTTATTTCACCCCTTACCATAACTAGATACTATTCTCAGTCTAAATTGACCATAATTAGTGCTACAACACAGTGTTAAGTACCTCAATGGGCCATAAAGGTAATCCTACTGCCATCAGAGCTATTATGACGGTCAAAATTAGAGCTTTCAAATGTCTGATATTTAGAATTCAAGAAATAGGTTCTAGCGATATTTGTTTTATTCCCTTGCCTGTTTGCCTGTGAGCCAATGTCACAGATGTTAGAAAATTGAGACAAGATATTATGTGTGTAGCAAATCTGAGTACTGTATGTTATTTGGGTTCAATAATGTGTATTTTGTTTACTTTTTCCACAGTCAAAGATTGTGAATTTTGGAGTCCTGGCACAGAAGTCCGCTTTCTACCAACAGCTAGAATCTGCCACACTCTGCAACAAATGTATGTTTGAATCTCACTTAGCTAGCAATTACTCACAGTAGTTGTATATGTATTTATGTAAAAAAAAAAAATAGGGACCACAATGGAAATAAGTCCCCGACTTTATTGTGCAATCCTGGTCACGTTTTAGAAAATCTTTATTCAGTGTCTATATATGTATTTATTTATTTTGTGATGACAAAATCAATCAAACGTCTTGCAAGTCTGAATATCACTTTGCGATCAATTATTCACAGCACCTCTTGCAAGCATAGAAATTCCTCTCACCCCAAATCACTTCTAAGGCCATAAAAACTGAAGAATGTCTTTTAGAATCTCAATACTTGAACCTACTGCTAAATCCGATGTCAAGTTATTAGCATGTGTAGTAACTAGAGGATGTTTTGGCACACTTTTACTCTGCTGATACCTCAGGTCAATACAAATACAACGAGTCATAATCCATCCTCATTGTTTCTTCCAGATGATGGCCCTGTGGGGATGCTGAAAGAGATGGGTCCGTCTGGTATTGATGCGGAGCTCCGAGGTCTGGACCCTGATGAAGTCGGATGTCTCCAACTTTCTGAAGATGGTGGCCAGCATGCTGAACTCCAAGAGGGACTTTGATCTGGCACAGGCCTACCTGGCACTCTTCCTGAAGGTAACCATATCAATATTCTAGTCACCAACACTGTAGCTATGTTAATAAGCTGCTGTTATCTGTGTTATAACACTGTTATTATTGATTTAATTGACATGTTGAGCTTTTATTGTTACACATGAGTTCAATGATGTTATTACTCCAGTAATTATAGCGTCACTACACAGGAATAATAGCAGCTTAATGTTAAATGATATCAACGATGTCAGGAAGAGGAAGAGGGAAATCTATTTTCTGTTGCATTGACTGTCACCCACTTACATCTGCAACCAGCAGATGGAGTCAGAACATTGGAAATAAATTAAATAAAAAAAATTGTGATACACAATTCAATCAAAACCAATGACCACATTTCTAGAAGTCAAATAAAAAGTAAATGTTTTATTAAGAAAACATGTTTGACTTGATATGTAGTTCTGTTGTTTCACTCTTAAACTAAGCTCAGTTTTGTTGAGTACCTGAATTCAAATTGTATCTTTACAGAACATGAACAATGTGTTTTTGACTTCACAGCACCACAGACACACTTTGTTTCAAAGGTTCATAACGTGTGTATTTCCTGTATGGTTTGTCTTACTTCTGAGTTTCCTTCACCAACTCCGTATAGTTTCTCTCTCGCTCTCGCTCTCTCTCTAGCTGCATCTCAGACTGATCACCCAGGAACCAGAGCTCATGGAGGAGGCATCTAGAGTATCTGAGAAACTGGAGGAGATGTGGACATCCATGCAGACACTTTTCAATCAGAGCCTGTGTTTGCTGTCATACACCAAGAGTGCACTGCTTTGAAGTGTGCCTCTCCCAACCAACCCTCTTTCATTTTTCTTTTATTTATGTAGTTTTTCACACCGATCTATGTATACATCTCTATACAGCATTGTGGACTATAGTTTCACTCTTGATGCAAGAGAAGTTGGCCACATTTTATATGATATATTATGTGCTCTAATGCTTTTGTAATGGTCTAAAATATGATGTTCAATGAAATCGTGATTGACCAAAACCTGATGTAACTACCTTTTTTAAAATAGACATGATTGTTATCATTGTATTACTCCAGATTGTTTTCACTTTACGTTATTACCCTAATACAATTTGATGTTCATTGGTTCAGCATGAGTTACCACATTTTAAGATGTTCCCTGCTGTCTCGATGGTACACAGCATAGTAATGAGGATTATACAGAGGACAAAATAGATGTGTACATGTACTGTACTCCATAGACAAATCGGATACATCAATATATTTTCACAGTCCTGTTGGGGATTATAGTTTTTATCTCACAACGACAGAGCAGGTAGTGGATCAGATGGTGTCTGCGAGTCCCCCTCTGTAGCTAGGCTTTGCTGGAGTCCTAGAGGATGACCAGCTATGCCGGGTTTGGGCTTGGGACAGAGGGTTAGACAAGCCCTTCATTTGAATGTGTTTCGATGGTAAGGAAGATAAAACAGTTAACTATTTTATGTATTACATTACATTTTCCACATTTTGTTTTGTTACAGCCTGAACATTGTGTCACTGCCCTACACACAATACCCCATAATGTGGAATTATGTTTTTAGACATTTTTACAAATGAAAAATGAAAAGCTGAAATGTCTTGAGTCAATAAGTGTTCAACCCCTTTGTTATGGCAAGCCTAAATATGTTCAGGAGTAAAAATGTGATTAACAAGTCACAAGTTGCATGGATTTCTCTGTGTGCAATAATGGTACTTTTTGAATCACTACCTAATTTCTATACCACACACACACAATTATCTGAAAGGTCCCTCAGTTGAGCAGTGAATTTTAAACACCGGTTCAACCACAAAGACCAGCAAGGTTTTCCAATGCTTTGCAAGGAAGGGCACCTATTGGCAGATGGGTAAAAATGAAGAAAGCATTCATTAATAATGGCCGGAACAGAGCAAATGGAATGTCATCAAACACCTGGGAACTGTGTTTGATGTATTTGATACCATTCCGCTCCACTCATTACCACGAGCCCATTCTCCCCAATTAAGGTACCACCAACCTCCTGTGGTATCAATACACCCATTCACTACAAAGATGGGTGTCCTTCCTAACTCAGTTCCCGAAGAGGAAGGAAACAGCTCAGAAATTTCACGAAGACGCCAATGATGACTTTAAAACAGTTAGAGTTGAATTGCTGTGATATGAGAAAACAGGATGGATCAGCAACTTTGTAGTTACTCCACAATACTAACCAAAATGACAGAGTGAAAATAAGTAAGCCTGTACAAAATATCAATATTCCAAAACATGCATCCTGTTTGCAGTTAGGCACTAAGTAAAACTGCAAAGAAATTGGCAAAGAAATGTACTTTATGTCCTTGAATACAAAACCTTCTATTTGTGGCAAATCCAACATCACTGATTACCAGTCTTAATTTTTTTCAAGTGTGGTGGTGGCTGCATCATGTTATGGGTATGCTTGCTATCGGCAAGGACTACAGAGTTTTTTTAGGATAAAAATAAACAATGGAGCTAAGCACAGGCAAAATCCTAGAAAACTTGGTTCTGTTTGCTTTCCAAAAGACAGACAAATTCACCTTTCAGCAGGACAATAACCTAAAACACAAGGCGAAATAGTAGCTTGCCAAGACTACATTAAATGTTCCTGAGTGGCCTAGTTACAGTTTGGACTTAAATCAGCTTGAAAATCTATGGCAAGACTCGAAAATGCCTATCTAGCAACGATCAACAACCAACTTGACAGAGATTGAAGAATTGTAGAAGAATAATGTGAACATGTTGTACAAACCAGATGTGCAAAGCTCTTAGAGACTTACCCAGAAAGACTCACAGTTGTAGGTGATTCTAACATGTATTGACTCGGGTGTGAATACTTATGTAAATTAGATATATTTAATTTTCAATAAATGTGCAAACATTTCAAAAACATGTTTTCACTTTGCCATTATGGGGTATTGTGTGTAGATGGGTGAGATGTTTTTATTTGTATTAATCTATTTTAAATTCAGGCTGTAACATGTGGAATAAGTCTAGGTGTATGAATACTTTCTGAAGGCACTGTACCTACATCTTACTCAGATGTCTTGCATCTTCGGCAAATATGAAAGTGTTATCATTTAAAGATAAGATTACTGAGCATCAATTGCATTCCTGTTATTTGTCAGTATTAATTATTTTAAAAAGACAAATGAAAATATTTCCTGTTTATTGTAGGGCTGGAAAATCTGTATTTGATTTTTTTATTTGGCCCTCAATATACACATTTTTGTGGAAATAATTACGCTATAATTACATAGTTCAAATGGTATTTATGTGTCATAAAAAGCACCACAATGATTATGGTAACAAACATTACGTACTTGATTGTGACCTCAGGTAAAGATAACTACAATGCTTTCGGATGTTAACACTGCGGCAGTAAGACCCGGTGGAAACTTCAAACGCAGACTCCTCTGTATACTTGCCTTTCCAGTACACTTGCATTATGGTAGCGAAGCGGGCTGGCGGCTGTGAATAATATGCATTCAGGACCAATTTCATTCACTACGTTACCCAGTCCTTCAAATAGTATTGTAACTGATGTTTATATTCTTCCATGTTTATATTCTTCCGTTCGTTTGGAAGGTTTCAAACTCGCTTTTCTTCACACCACTGTAACTGAGTCAAGCCTTGAATCGCAGCAGGGGAGAAGAGCTGTCAATATACTTGAATCCGTCTGGCTAGCTGGTGATGCGTAAAGTCACTATACCCTCGTCCAGAGCAGGGGCATCCCCAGCTCCAGACTACTGGATAGATGGATCGAAGAAGGAGACCCTGGCTGACTACTATGAGTTGGAGTCCGAATTGGGACGGTGAGCATATCTCTGTACGGGTACTGTACTCAGGGTTCTCATGTTTTGACTGCTAGTGTTTTATGGTCTAATCTATAGTTCTAAAAATGTATTGAGCTACTTGGTAAACGTGATGGAAGGATACAGTAAATGGTATTGCATCGAATGAATTACCTCTATTTTGTTGTTTTCAATGGAAATATCATCTACACACTGACTCTCTCTCCCTCTCTCACACACACACACACACACACACACATAGACATACGCACCGGAGAACGAGAGTGCAGTGGGTTACCACAATTTCCTGCTTATCCCCTGATGCTTTGGCTAAATGAAACTATTATTCTACAGCAACAATCTAGCAATGCATGCAATTGTCATCTAAATAACGGATTGACAAATAGTTGTCAAAGTTATTAAAGGTACAGTTGAAGTTGGAAGTTTACATACACCTTAGCCAAATACATTTAAACTCAGTTTTTCACAATTTCTGGCATTTAATCCTAGTAAACATTCTGTCTTACGTCAGTTAGGATCACCACTTTATTTTAAGAATGTGAAATGTCAGAATAATAGTAGATAGAATGATTTATTTCAGCTTTGATTTCTTTCATCACTTTCCCAGTGGGTCAGAAGTTTACATACACTCAATTAGTATTTGGTAGCATTGCCTTTAAATTGTTTAACTTGGGTCAAACGTTTCGGGTAGCTCTCCACAAGCTTCCCACAATAAGTTGGGTGAATTTTGGCCCATTCCTCCTGACAGCTGGTGTAACTGAGTCAGGTTTGTAGGCCTCCTTGCTCGCACAGGCTTTTTCAGTTCGGCCCACAAATTTTCTACAGTATTGAGGTCAGGGCCTTGTGATGGCCACTCCAATACCTTGACTTTGTTGTCCTTAAGCCATTTTGCCACAACTTTGGAAGACCCATTTGCGACCAAGCTTTAACTTCCTGACTGATGTCTTGAGATGTTGCTTCAATATATCTACATAATTTTCCATCCTCATGATGCCATCTATTTTGTGAAGTGCACCAGTCCCTCCTGCAGCAAAGCACCCTTACAACATGATGCTTCCACCCCCGTGCTTCACGGTTGGGATGGTGTTCTTCGGCTTGCAAGCCTCCACCCTTTTCCTCCAAACATAACGATGGTCATTATGGCATAACAGTTCTATTTTTGTTTCATCAGACCTGAGGACATTTCTCCAAAAAGTATGATCTTTGTCCCCATGTGCAGTTGCAAACCGTAGTCTGGCTTTTTTATGGCGTTTTGGAGCAGTGGCGTCTTCCATGCTGAGCAGCCTTTCAGGTTCTGTCGATATTGGACGTTTTACTGTCGATATAGATACTTTTGTACCTGTTTCCTCCAGCATCTTCACAAGGTCCTTTGCTGTTGTTGTGGGATTGATTTGCACTTTTCGCACCAAAGTACGTTCATCTCTAGGAGACAGAACGCGTCTCCTTCCTGAGCAGTATGACGGCTGCGTGGTCCCATGGTGTTTATACTTGCATACTTTAGTTTGTACAGATGAACGTGGTACCTTCAGGCATTTGGAAATTGCTCCCAATGATGAACCAGACTTGTGGAGGTCTGCAATTTTTTTCTGAGGTCTTGGCTGATTTCTTTTGATTTTCCCATGATGTCAAGCAAAGAGGCACTGAGTTTGAAGGTAGGCCTTGAAATACATCCACATCCACAGGTCAATTAACCTATCAGAAGCTTCTAAAGCCATGCCATTATTTTCTGGAATTTTCCAAGCTGTTTAAAGCCACACTCAACTTAGTGTATGTACACCTATGACCCACTGGAATTGTGATACAGTGAATTATAAGTGAAATAATCTGTCTGTAAACAATTGCTGGAAAAATTACTTGTGTCATGCACAAAGTAGATGTCCTAACCGACTTGCCAAAACTATAACAAGAAATTTGTGGAGTGGTTGAAAAACTAGTTTTAATGACCTAAGTGTATGTAAACTTCCAACTTCAACTGTATGTAATGTTTATACAGTGTCTTTAGAAAGTATGCACACCCCTTGACTTTTTCCAGATGTTATTGTGTTAGTGGGAATTTAAAATGTATTACCCCATAATGTCAACGTGGAATTATGATTTTAGACATTTGTACAAATTAATAAAAAATTTGAAGAGAGTGAATAAGTATTCAACCCCTTTGTTATAGCAAGCCTAAATCCGTTCAGGAGTAAAAATGTGCTTAACAAGTCATATAAGTTGCATCGACTCACTCTGTGTGCAATAATAGTGTTTAAAAATATTTTTTAATGACCACCTCGTCTCTGTACACCACACATACAATGATCTGTAAGGTCCCTCAGTCGAGCAGTGAATTTCAAACACAGATTTAACCACAATGACCAGGGAGGTTTTCCAATGCCTCACAAAGAAGGGCACCTACTGGTAGATGATTTTAAAAAGCAGACATTGACTATCCCTTTGAGCGTGGTAAAGTTATTAATTACACTATGGATGGTGTATCAATACACCCAGTCACTACAAAGACACAGGCGTCCTTCCTATCTCCGTTGCCGGAGAGAAAGGTGACCGGTCAGGGATTTCACCATTAGGCCGCTGGTGACAGAGGGAAAAGAATGAAGCCTGTACAGAATAACAATATTCCAAAACTTGCATCCTGTTTGCAATAAGGCACTAAAGTAAAAATATGCAAAATATGGCAAAGAAATTAACTTTAGGTCCTGATTACAAATAGTTATGTTTGAGGCAAATCCAACACATCAGTAAGTACCACTCTTCATATTTTCAAGCATAGTGGTGGCTGCATCATGTTATGGGTATTATTGTCATTTGCGAGGACTCGGGTGTTTTTTAGGATAAAAAGAAATGGAAAAGAGCTATGCACAGGCAAAATGCTAGAGGAAAACTTGGTTCTGTCTGCTTTCCAACAGACACTGTGAGACAATAACCAAATTCACCTTTCAGCAGGATGAGGGAGAGCTCGGTTTGTTGTTTTGGAAAGTTTTGAAAGTTTCTTGAAAAGTTTCTTAGTTGCTAGCTACCTTTTGAGTTTGGATCCCGCGATGCGCTTGGCATCAGTTTCTGGGACTGCTACTATCTGTCCAGTGATCCTGCCAACCAAGGCCGGGTCTGAGGAGTTGTTTGGCGTAGCAGCTAGCCTAGCTGCTAGCTAGCAGCCTATCAAGCTAGCAGGGTTTTCTTCAGGGCTTGAACGCAGCCTGCGAACCGGTTAGCCTTTGTAGCTGGGACCGCGGATTGTCCCGGGCTTGTGGCTGTCTAGACCCCTGCTGTTTGTTGTTGTATGGAACTGCGAAGGGTAACAGAGTAACCTACATTGCTAACATGACAAAGACCAAAGCCGGTGGGAGTACCGTTGAGGACAGTGTTGTCTGTTGTCGTGTCTTTGGCTATGCCGGATTAAGTGATATGACATGCTATTCTATAAAATCCTTTCTCTGTAATTAATATTACCTGATTGAGCTAATCATGTAAATGTAATTAACTAGGAAGTCGGGGCACCACAAAATAATATTTATAGAGCAGTTATCTTCCGAATAAACTCTTAAAGACCTAGTAATATTTTACATCAATAGCAGTCAATATTAATCGTCACCTTATTTCAGTCTCATCTGAAAGTTGTAAATTCTTGGTTATCTTCATGAACCCTGGCTAACAAGTTGAATCAGCAATACAAAATTGGGTTTAATTATTTATTTACTAAATACCTAACTAATCACACAGAATTACATATACACAGAATGAATCATACCTTGATTACATATTATGGCATAAAGGAAAACGTCCCTAGAGGACGGAACAGATATGACAGCTGGTTACACAAAGAAAAGGGGTTGGGTTTGAGTGAAAGAGCTGGAAGACTGAAGAACAAAGGGAGAATCTATGTCTCTATCGGGCCGTAGGCAGCTACTCTATCGTAAATACAGAATCTTATGCATTCTAAATTACCGGCCATTTGGAAAAGGAAAATGCAATAAATATTTACTCTGAGCTGCGCTTCAATAGGTTGGTGGTAGATGGAAGGCGGTGTTGCCCAACAGAGTCCTTTGTCCTTTGAAGAGTGTCTCTGGTGGTGAACGGGAAACATTGCAGTGCCGTCGTTGTGTGTTAGACGGGATACTCTGTCTGTCCTCTCCTAGCCCACGTTTACAGCGGCCGCTGCTAACTCAATGGCTAGGAGGTATCACTTCTTTAGCGAATAAGAGTTCAAAGTTCATACCATTCGCTCAGCTCACGCTGAGGTTGACTTCGTTCTGTAGTTATTATCTGAATCATTCTGACATCGGACCGTGTCGTCCTAATGTACCCGGAACAGGAGGTTACATTTTCGTCAAGGGCTTATATAGTGGAGGGAGAGAAGGGTGTGTTTCATAGTTTATAACCCATGTCTCTTCACAGGGGCGGGCCACTGATTGAGCAGAGCTCTAATTTTATGAAAACCCAATTCTCTCATTTGGAAGCTAAAATTACATTTAATCTTTTCACAAATAGTTTCATTTAAATTGCATTTAAATTGCACAACAATTCCATGTGAATCTGATAACTATAATGTGTAGACTTTCCCAGATACAGTTTATGTCGTCCTGTCATCAGTCATAATGTCTCAGATGACAACCGACTGACATCATATTCATTAAGTACCAACGCATATTTTCAACTAGTTCTATTACCGAAATATGGTTCCTTTCCCTGCACTTGTTTGATGTTCCCAGACTCTCTATGTTTAACTTGGCGCTACTGATCCCGTTACCGGGATCATTTTCCTAAACAACCACTGAATTGCAGAGCGCCAAATTCAAAAATAATCCAAAAAATATTTATAATCATGGAATCACAAGTGAAATATACCAAAACACAGCTTAGGTTGTTGTTAATCCACCTATCGTGTCAGATTTTGAAAATATGCTTTACAGCGAAAGCAATCCAAGCGTCTATGAGTGTATCAGTCAATGCTAGAACAGTTAGCCTTATATTAGCTTGGTCACGAAAGTCAGAAAAGCAATAAAATTAATCGCTTACCTTTGATAATCTTCGGATGTTTGCACTCACGAGACTCCCAGTTACACAATAAATGTTATTTTTGTTCGATAAATATTAGTTTTATAACAAAAAATCGCCATTTGGTTTGCTCGTTATGGTCAGAAAACCACATGCTCGTTCCGGTCCTGAAAGGCAGAAGAAAATTCAAAAAAGTATCAGATTCAAAAAATAATACTAAAAATATTTATAATCATGCAATCACAAGTGAAATATACCAAAACACAGCTTAGCTTGTTGTTAATCCACCTATCGTGTCAGATTTTGAAAATATGCTTTACTGCGAAAGCAATCCAAGCGTTTGTGAGTGTATCAGTCAATGCTAGAACAGTTAGCCTTAAATTAGCTTGGTCACGAAAGTCAGAAAAGCAATAAAATTAATCGCTTACCTTTGATAATCTTCGGATGTTTGTACTCACGAGACTCCCAGTTACACAATAAATGTTCTTTTTGTTCGATAAATATTTGTTTTATAACAAAAAACTGCTATTTGGGTTGCGCGTTATGTTCAGAAAACCACAGCTTCGTTCCGTTCCTGAAAGGCAGACAAATTCTAAAAAGTATCCGTAATGTTCGTAGAAACATGTCAAACGTTTTTTATAATCAATCCTCAGGTTGTTTTTAACATACATAATCGATAATATTTCAACCGGACGATAACCTACTCAATAAAAGAGAAAGAAAATGTCGAGCTACCCCTCTCGCGCGCAGGAACTAATCAAAGGACACCTGACTTGTTTTGAAAAATCTCGCTCATTTTTCAAAATAAAAGCCTGAAACTATGTCTAAAGCCTGGTCACAGCCTGAGGAAGCCATTGGAAAAGAAATCTGGTTGATACGCCTTTAAATGGAGGAGGGGCAGGCAACAGAACAGGGATAGAAATTTTTAAAAAGCACTTCCGCGTTGGATTTCCTCAGGTTTTCGCCTGCAGAATCAGTTTTGTTATACTCACAGACAATATTTTGACAGTTTTGGAAACTTTGGAGTGTTTTCTATCCTAATTATATGCATATTCTACGATCTGGGCCTGAGAAATAGTCAGTTTACGTTGGGAACGTTATAAAAATAAACAATTCTGGCCCCTAGCGTCAAGAAGTTAACAAGGCTATTCAAGAGTCCCTCAGTAGAGTCAGAGAGAGAGGGAAGGGAAAAAGGTATTTATGGGGGGGGTCATAAACCTTACGCACAGGCCAACGTCATGACACTGTCTATCACAGGTGAAGGATATTTTAAGCTAACCTGAAGAACAGTTTGCAGTTCTCACAGGGTCAGCTCGATGAGTTTAAACAGGAGGACTGCAAGATGACAGCAATCTGCAAGTCATTGAGAGAGGACCTCAGTTCTGTATGTCGATCCATGATGACAATGAGAGAGAAATCGGATTATCTCGAGGGACAATCAAGGCGAAAAAACATGGTTGTGGACGGAATTGCAGAGTCTCCACATGAGACCTGGATGGAGTCTGAGGACAAAGTGAGGGAAATGATCTTGGAGAAACTGAAGATGGACCACAGGAAGATTGGTATGGAGTGTGCCCTCAGAACTGGAAAACCCACCACCGGCCCAGGTGACAGGCCCAGGCTGATAGTGGACAAGTTCCTGAAGTTCAAGGACAAGGTAGCTGTTCTGGAAAGAGCAAAGAACTGGAGAGGAATGTATATCTTCCTCAACGAGGACTATCCTGAAGCTGTGCGCCAGAACAGGAAATAACTTATCCCAGCCATGAACGCTGCCAGAGCGTGTTGGGACATTGCTTACATCCACTATGACAGGCTCATTGTCCACCCTCCCTCCCAAAAGCCTGGAAGGGATGAGAGAGCCAAGCTTATGGGTTTGTAGCTTCAACCCCGCAGCACACACACACACCAACTGATTAATGGACTTCTGAATGTATATATTTTTTTCTTGCTTTGTTTTCTCTTTCCCATATTATGTCTATCTCTGATAAGCTACCCAGGAACGGGTAGCCCATATTAATATATGTAGCCTTAAAAATAAGGTTCACACAGTCAATAACTTACTAACATCAGATAACATTCATGTATGATCAATTTCTGAGACTCACTTAAATAATTCATTTGATCTGACTGGCTGACTTACTGCAAATGGAGAAATGATGTGATTAAACTCAACAAAAAGAAGAATAAACTGTATTATGAAGCCAAGATCAATGATATTTCTGTGCAGTCTTTGATATTATTGACCATAACCTGTTGTTGAGAAAACATATGTGTTATAGCTTTTCAACCTCTGCCATATTGTGGATTCAGGCTATCTATCTAATAGAACGTAGAGGGTTTTCTTTAATGGAAGCTTCTCTAATGTCAAACATGTAAATTGTGGTGTACCGCAGGGCAGCTCTCTAGGCCCACTACTCTTGTCTATTTTTACCAATGACCTGCCATTGGCATTAAACAAAGCATGTGTGTCCATGTATGCTAATGATTCAACCATATACACATCAGCAACCACAGCTAATGAAGTCACTGAAACCCTTAACAAAGAGTAGCAGTCTGTTTTGGAATGGGTGGCCAGTAATAAACTAAAACTAAGAGCATTGTATTTGGTACAAATCATTCCCTAAGTTCTAGACCTCAGATGAATCTGGTAATGAATGGTGTTGCTGTTGAACAAGTTGAGGAGACTAAATTACTTGGTGTTACCTTAGATTGTAAATTGTCATGGTCGAAACATATAGATTCAATGGTTTTAAAGATAGGGAGAGGTCTGTTCGTAATAAAGAGATGCTCTGCTTTTTTGACATCACATTCCAAAAAGCAAGTCCTGCAGGCTATAGTTTTGTCTTATCTTGATTATTGTCCAGTCGTGTGGTCGAGTGCTGCAAGGAAAGACCTAGTTAAGCTGCAGCTGGCCCAGAACAGAGCGACACGTCTTGCTCTTCATTGTAATTAGAGGGCTGATATAAATACTATGCATGGCAGTCTCTCTTGGCTAAGAGGTGAGGAGAGACTGACTGCATCACTTCTTTTTATAAGAAACATTAATGTGTTGAAAATCCCAATTTCTTTGCATAGTCAACTTACACACAGCTCTGACACACACACCCACCAGACATGCCACCAGGGGTCTTTTCACAGTCCCCAAATCCAGAACAAATTCAAGAAAGTGTACAGTATTATATAGAGCCATTATTGCATGAAACTCCCTTCCATCTCATATTGCTCAAATTAACAGCAAAGCTGGTTAAAAAAAAGCACATAAAGCAACACCTCACGGCACAACGCCTCTCCCCTATTTGACCAAGATAGTTTGTGTGTATGCATTGATATGTAGGCTACGTGTGCCTTTTTTAAATTGATGTAGAGCTGTCCTTGAGCTGTTCTTGTCTATACATGTTCTGTATTATGTCATATTTAATGTTTTGTGTGGAGCCCAAGAAGAGTAGCTTCTGCTTTCGCAACAGCTAATGGGGATCCTAATAAAATACCAAATACCAAACCTAAAACACAAGGCCAAATACACACTGGAGTTGCTTACCAAGACGACATTAAATGTTCCTGGGCCTAGTGTCAGCTTTGACTTAAATCGGCTTGGCAAACGATGGAAAGACTTGCAAATGGCTGTCTAGCAATGATCAATAACTGACAGAGCTTGAAGAATTTTTTAAAGAATAATGTGGAAATATTGTACAATCCAGGTGTGTAAAACGCTTTGAGATTTACCCTGAAAGACACCCAGCTGTAATAGCTGCCAAAGGTGATTCTAACACATATTGACTCAGGGGGTTGAATACTTATGTAATCAAGATATGTTTTATTTTTCTTAAATGTTTTACAAATGTTATAATTTTCCTTCCACTTTGACATTAGAGTATTTTGTGTAGATCGTTGACAAAAAAAATTATTTTTATCCCACTTTGTAATGTAGAAAAAGTCAAGGTGTGTGAAGGCACTGTATATATACTGTCCATTTCCATTTTTATTATACCGATAATTGTTATTTATGACCGTGGTCCATTTGGAAAATGTTTAACTTCATAGCACTTTGCTGTAGAACTGTCAACACTTTCAAAGCAATAGAACAATAGATACAAATAATTCCCTCATCACTTTTGCTCGTGAGTCATAGCAGCAAAATTAACATATTGTCCTCATTTGAGATACTCTGTGGATTTCATAAGAGCAATGTGGATGTCACCTACTACCGAAACAGTCTCTAGACTATGACACTGTGAGACACCAGCAGCAGCACATGTTTATGATTTCATAGCAGATTATAACAGATACATTTTGGTGGTCTGGTGACAGCATATATTGAGAGTATGTGGATTGGTGCATGTGTTATTTTATTTGCTTTTGTTTACCCCTAACCTTCGGAGAGAGGGTGAGATATAGAAACATACAATAGGGTAGGCTGTGTTTCAATGAAGTATATTCAATATTATCATATAGTATCGTAATATGAGGTGTGCTGCTTGAGGTTTAGGACTACAGTCTAAACCAAAGGTGCATTATTGATCGTTCACTTGCACTGCATTATATGTCTCAGTCTCTGCTGCAGGATCTATAAGAGCCCCATTCCGTATTCATAATGAATTGTAATATACAAGGCAGTCTGATAGCATCGGGATAACAGCTGTGCTTAAGGATCTGCCACTGAGCCCTAATCAGGGATTTGGAATAGAGAGAGAGGGAATCTAATGCATAGGATTAGGGGAAATTAGAGCCATCTACAGAAGACCCATATGGAGCTGCTGCTGCTTCCCATGCTGTCGAAATGGGATGAAGCCGTCTGCTGTCTGTTGTGAGCAGAGAGATGGTGCCCTGTGGAGTTAGAATTCATTAAAGTTGGTAATTAATTTAGCTGACAGGAAATAGGGGATATAGGGCTATATTTTAACAAAACTAACGCAATGGTAAATTTAAGCGCTGGCAGTAGCGCTATAGATTCGGGGAGTGTCAGAAATATTTTTTGCTATTTTCACAATCAGAATTATCGCCGCAGTTGCTGGCAGCGCGAAAGGGCTGAGCTTTGACGAATAAACAAGTTGTAGGTGTGTTGAGGCTTGGCCCCTCACTGGCCAATCAGAAAGTGCTCCATGGCTAAATATGTGGTTCCTTTACGGTCTTTTATGTATGGCCTTGGAATCAACTCCATTTCCAATGTTAGTCCTTTATAGTTTGTTAAACAGCTTACAGAAACAAAATAACACAATGTAGACTATCTTTGCTAAATATGTTAATTTGAACCATCTGCAGTCCACATTGTGGCTTCAATAGCATTCACACTGATATAGGGGCTAGGTCTACTGTAAATTACATTATGGCTGAGCATGGACATGACAAACGTTGTCAATAAGCAAGATTTCATTCATTATTGATAAGGCCTAAAAAGAGAGCAAATAATTTGAATCAAATTCTTAACAAAACAACTTATTTTAAATAGGCTGTCTAAATACACTTTCAGGCACCATCATTTCTCCCTGTGGGCATATACAATTAAATATGTTTTACAGACATCCAAACTTTTCACAGTAGCTGAACAAAGATCCAATATAAAGAGAAAGGGAGAATGTCCACTCACCGTTATACTCAAATATGAATATATGTGGAACCGTCTTACAGATCGTATTCACACTTCTCCAGAAGTTGCATTGCATGCGTGCCACAGACATTCTCACCATAAAACCAGGACAGTGAAAGATTATAATAAGTTTGGTTTTAATCAAATTAAACAAAAAACAAGCTGTTTGTTTTTTCAACAACAATAAATACATGTAAAAGGTAATGACAAAATCGGCAGCATAAAAAAAGACACATGCATTGCTGTTGAACCAGCCTTCGGTATTGTAGGCCTAGGGTAAGGGTAGCCTACGGAGGGCTTGGTTTAAAAAAATATGGAAAACTGTTACAGGAAAATAACTTCTAAATACAAGGTTAACCGATATTCACCGAGGTTCTCATCTTTCCTTTCATGGTGGCATTAACACATGTAGGGGGTTTTAAGCACCTCCAACGCATTGTAATGAACACCAGGGGAGACAGAGAGCTGGTTTCAAGCGCAGGGTGCAGCAGGTGTTTATTTGCAAAGGACCACAGGGGCAGGCAGAAGGTCATACACAGGGGTCCAAAAGGGCAACAGTACAGGCAGGGAAAAGGCTAGTAACGTAGTCCGGGAGAACAGGCAATAGTTAGAAAACAGGAAACCGATAGGCCAAAGTACAGGCAGGGAATAGACAAAAGGCGTCGTTAGTGAGGCAGGCAAAAACTATCATACACGGGAGGAGTAATTCACGGGAAACCCAGCGCTCTGAAAGCCATGTGTCACAAAACAAACAATAACTCACAGTGATGGGGTGCAAAAAACTCAAAAAACCCTCTACGTGATAATGACATACAGGTGTGTGAACAGGTGATTAGAATTCAGATGATTGGGATCTGGAGAGTGAGCTGCATTCAGTGGATCTACATGTTTGAGGGTGTGAGTTGGAAGCAGATGTTACAAGCATTGCTAAAATAGTGTAGGCCTGCCTACAATACATAGAGTAGATAAAAATGGAATGTCAGCTCACGATTTTAATCCTCTCAAATTTGATATTTTAATAATGCTTTGGTGATTAAGATTTATTTCCAAGTGGTCTCAGGAGCCAAACCCTTTATTGACGGTCTTGACTAGCCTACTTGATTATATTGGGCAGGACAAAAAGAAAACAGACTTAATTGAGAGTAGGGGAGGCTATGCTTGGTTTTTAATCAAATAAAATGAAATGGGGAAGAAGCATGAGTGTTTGATGTTTATAAATACGAAGTATACAGGCCCCATATCACATATTGTTCCATGCGCACATGGGCAGTGTGCGTCACGGCTGAATAGGCTGTGTTTCCACTGTCAAAATTCATGCCATAACCAACTATGTTACCGCTAAAACTAGCTTTTGGTTGGTCTTAAATATCCCTACAAGCGCTGCCTGAAAATAGCACTTTGGATCATGTTTTTAAGGGCACGCCTCAAATATTTCCACACCCCTGTAAATTGCCAGTTTTTTATTTTTATTTTATTTTATTTAACCTTTATTTAACTAGGTAAGTCAGTTAAGAACAAATTCTTATTTACAATGACGGCCTACCAAAAGGCAAAAGGCCTCCTGCGGGGACAGAGGCTGGGATTAAAAATAAAAATATAGGACAAAACACACATCACGACAAGAGAGACAACACTATATAAAGAGAGACCTAAGACCACAACATAGCATGGCAGCAACAACACAGCATGGTAGCAACACAAAATGGCAGCAGCACAACATGGTAGCAGCATAAAACAGGGTGCAAACATTATTGGGCACAGACAACAGCACAAAGGGCAAGAAGGTAGAGACAACAATACATCACGCAAAGCAGCCACAACTGTCAGTAACAGTGTTCATGATTGAGTCTTTGAATGAAGAGATTGAGATAAAACTGTCCAGTTTGAATGTTTGTTGCAGCTTGTTCCAGTCGCTAGATGCAGCGAACTGAAAATATGAGCGACCCAGGGATGTGTGTGCTTTGGGGACCTTTAACAGAATGTGACTGGCAGAACGGGTGTTGTATGTGGAGGATGAGGCCTGCAGCTATCTCAGATAGAGGGTAGTGAGGCCTAAGAGGGTTTTATAAATAATCATCAACCAGTGGGTCTTGCAACGGGTATACAGAGATGACCAGTTTACAGCAGAGTATAGAGTGCAGTGATGTGTCCTATAAGGAGCATTGGTGGAAAATCTGATGGCCGAATGGTAAAGAACATCTAGCCGCTCGAGAGCACCCTTACCTGCCGATCTATAAATTACGTCTCCGTAATCTTTCATGGGTAGGATGGTCATCTGAATCAGGGTTAGTTTGGCTGCTGGAGTGAAAGAGGAGCGATTACGATAGAGGAAACCAAGTCTAGATTTAACTTTAGCCTGCAGCTTTGCTATGTGTTGAGAGACGGACGGTGTACCGTCTTGCCATACTCCCAAGTACTTGTATGAGGTGACTACCTCAAGCTCTAAACCATCAGAGGTAGTAATCACACCTGTGGGAAGAGGGGCATTCTTCTTACCAAACCACATGACCTTTGTTTTGGAGGTCATGTGGTTTGGTAGGAAGAATGCCCCTCTCCCCACAGGTGCGACGAAATTTCAAAGTAACGTGCGTGTGACACTAGTGCCTCCTTAACGCCAGCCGAAAAAAGAGCCCATTGCATTATACTTAAAGTTGAATATAGGCTATCCATGTTGGCTCAGATGGGTTTAGCCTACAGGAGTTAACAGTACAAAAAAACGGATTGTTACTATAGGGGGGGTCTTACACTTTGTAAGGTGAGGCCGATGTGTTAATGTCTGGTGTATGATCAGACTAACTATATGCCTGCAAGCTTGACAAGTGACAAAATATCTCTTAGCGCTGGCGAGTTCAATGTTGAACATATACAGTTGAAGTCAGAAGTTTACATACACTTAGGTTGGAGTCATTAAAACTAGTTTTTCAACCACTCCACAAATTTCTTGTTAACAAACTATAGTTTTGGCAAGTCGGTTAGGACATCTACTTTGTGCATGACACAAGTAATTTTCCAACAATTGTTTACAGACAGATTATTTCACTTATAATTCACTGTATCACAATTCCAGTGGGTCAGAAGTTTACATACACTAAGTTGTCTGTGCCTTTAAACAGCTTGGGAAATTCCAGAAAATGATGTCATGGCTTTAGAAGCTTCTGATAGGCTAATTTACATCCTTTGAGTCAATTGGAGGTGTACCTGTGGATGTATTTCAAGGCCTACCTTCAACTCAGTGCCTCTTTGCTTGACATCATGGGAAAATCAAAAGAAATCAGCCAAGACCTCAGAAAAAAATGTGTAGACCTCCACAAGTCTGGTTTATCCTTGGGAGCAATGCCTGAAGGTACCACGTTCATCTGTACAAACAATAGCACGCAAGCATAAACACCATGGGACCACGCAGCCGTCATACTGCTCAGGAAGGAGACGCGTTCTGTCTCCTAGAGATTAATGTACTTTGTTGTGAAAAGTGCAAATTAATCCCAGAACAACAGCAAAGGACCTTGTGAAGCTGTTGGAGGAAACAGGTACGAAAGTATCTATATCAACAGTAAAACGAATCCTATATCGACATAACCTGAAAGGCCGCTCAGCTCCAAAACCGCCATAAATAGCCAGACTACGGTTTGTAACTGCATATGGGGACAAAGATCGTACTTTTTGAAGAAATGTCCTCTGGTCTAATGAAACAAAAATAGAACTGTTTGGCCATAATGACCACCGTTATGTTTGGAGGAAAAAGGGGGAGGCTTGCAAGCCTAAGAACATCATCCCAACCGTGAAGCACGGGGGTGGCAGCATCATGTTGTGGGGGTGCTTTGCTGCAGGAGAGACTGGTTCACTTAACAAAATAGATTGCATCATGAGGATGGAATTTTTTTTTGATATATTGAAGAAACATCTCAAGACATCAGTCAGGAAGTTAAAGCTTGGTGGCAAATGGGTCTTCCAAATGGACAATGACCCCAAGCATACTTCCAAAGTCGTGGCAAAATGGCTTAAGGATAACAAAGTCAAATTATTGGAGTGGCCATTGTATGTAAACTTCCGACTTCAATTGTAGCTTGACATGTCTCTGGGTAGAGCACTTATACCATCACTAGGGCCAGGTGTTTACTCTGATCAGGAATCATTATGGGCTACCTACCTAGGGCTCGAGTTTTTCCATGCGCAAATCACGTGGTCTGGAATAATTCCTATCCCCAGTTATACCATCACACACAGTTAAAGTTTTGGACTTTGAGCATTCTAAATCGGAGTCCAGAGGGAAGCTATTTGGCTCTGTGTCTGAGCAGACAGGCAGTGGCCCCAGCTGAATGCATGAATGTAGCTCGTCTTGCTCCTGAGAGGAGCAGCAGCATCTCTGCTGGGATTACATAATGCTGTGTGAGTACAACACTGAAACAGGAGCAGCTTGTGTTATTTAAAGGCAGACAGCAATGAGCTGCAACAGCAAAGATATGCCTTCATTCAGATTATTTGTTTTGTTGGTTTAGAAAAGCTTGAGGGTTTATTTGAGTTTCATTCAATCGATATAACTTCTACAGTTGTAGTTACATAGTCATATTGTTGAGTAGCATTAATAATATAAATCTATTTTTGGGGGGTTTAGGCCCTGTTTGCTGTAATGCACTTTACGACAAATTAATTTTGTTCAAGCTCTACATGAGTTAAATTCAAATAACTATGATTGAAAAGAACCAGTCGTTTTTTAAATTGAAGTTAATTTGTTATTTTCATTCATACTGTGTAAAGCCACATGACAGGCACTAATCCTGTACAGTCCTGGTGAGGACGACAACCATCAATTGTGTAAAAGATTAATGAGACATTTATTTGAAACAATGGGCATCTGAAATAAGGTTGTCGATATCTTAAGTTGTGAGTGACATTTGCAGTCATCATATTCCACTTGTCCGACATTTGTCTCACTTCATAATGGTGAAATAAATGGGAGTGGATTCTGCATGTCACTTATTAATTGAAGAGGGTGAGGTCAGTGTGGTTTCCAGGGGGATCGTATTATGCCATTCAGATTGCAGATGCTTTATTATTATTATCCTAATGCGTAGGTAACTAAAGGTTAAATAAAATAAATAAATGACAATCCTCTTGTCTGTGTCATCCTCTTCATAGACAGTTCTTATCTTAACTCATATAATTTGTACCATATTAAGATTTTTGTAGAGAATTAAATGAAGATGCTTTAAAATAAAGGAGTATGACAAACATTCACATTTCAAACAATTGTGCCCACTTTTATTTAGTCTCCCTTGGCATACTTGTTGCCTCCCACAATGTATCAATGTCACTGCTTTTGCCTAGGGTCGGGTTTTCTTTTATTCCCTCCTAAATGCAATATTGTCCCACCTAAAGTACTGTTGCATTTTGAGTTCATGGGATTAGCAATTGAAGCTTGTTGATGGGATTAGCTATATAAACTTGTTTATGGGATTAGCTATATTACTTTGTTTATGGGATTAGCTTTATGACCTTGTTTATGGGATTTGCTATATAAATTTGTTTATGTGATTAGCTATATGAGTTTGTCTTGTTCATTGCTATTAAATGTCCTACTTTCAGTGTGACTTACTTTTGCAGATTTCCCCCCAATAAACCCATTCTGATGTTATCTTGGTGCTGTAGATGGATATGGCCATTCCAGAATGATGAATATGATCCATTAGTCGATTACTGGAACTCATCACTGATGATCTGGGATGGAGCGCTCTGGCCTTGATGTAGAAGAACAATCTGATAGTTACAGTTGAAGTCGGAAGTTTACATACACTTAGGTTGGAGTGTTTTTCAACCACTCCACAAATTTCTTGTTAACAAACTATAGTTTTGGCAAGTCGGTTAGGACATCTACTTTGTGCATGACACAAGTAATTTTTCCAACTGTTGTTTACAGACAGATTATTTCACGTATAAGTCACTGTATACAATTCCAGTGGGTCAGAAGTTTACATATACTGAGGTGACTGTGCCTTTAAACAGCTTGGAAAATTCCAGAAAATAATGTCATGGCTTTAGAAGCTTCTGATAGGCTAATTGACATCATTTGAGTCAATTGGAGGTGTTCCTGTGGATGTATTTCAAGGTGTACCTTCAAACTCAGTGCCTCTTTGCTTGACATCATGGGAAAATGAAAACAAATCAGCCAAGACCTCAGAAAAAAATTGTAGACCTCCACAAGTCTGGTTGATCCTTGGGAGCAATTTCCAAATGCCTGAAGAAACCACGTTCATCTGTACAAACAATAGTACACAAGTATAAACACCATGGGACCACGCAGCCGTCATACCGCTCAGGAAAAATATACATTCTGTCTCCTAGAGATTAACGTACTTTGGTGCAAAAAGTGCAAATCAATCCCAGAACAACAGCAAAGGACCTTGTGAAGATGCTGGAGGAAACAGGTACAAATGTATCTATATCCACAGTAAAACGAGTCTTATATCGACATAACCTGAGCAAGGAAGAAGCCACTGCTCCAAAACCGCCATAAAAAAGCCAGACTACGGTTTGCAACTGCACATGGGGACAAAGATCGTACTTTTTGAAGAAATGTCCTCTGGTCTAATGAAACAAAAATAGAACTGTTTGGCCATAATGACCACCGTTATGTTTGGAGGAAAAAGGGGGATGCTTGCAAGCCGAAGAACACCATCCCAACCGTGTAGCACGGGAGCTTGGTCACAAATGGGTCTTCCAAATGGACAATGACCCCAAGCATACTTCCAAAGTTGTGGAAAAATGGCTTAAGGACAACAAAGTCAAGGTATTGGAGTGGCCATCACAAAGCCCTGACCTCAATCCCATAGAAAAATTGCTGTCAGAACTGAAAAAGCGTGTGCGAGCAAGGAGGCCTACAAACCTGACTCAGTTACACCAGCTCTGTCAGGAGGAATGGGCCACAATTCACCCAACTTATCGTGGGAAGCTTGTGGAAGGCTAACCAGAACGTTTGACCAAAGTTAAACAATTTAAAAGGCAATGCTACCAAATACTAATTGAGTGTATGTAAACTTCTGACCCACTGGGAATGTGATGAAAGAAATACAAGCTGAAATAAATCATTCTCTCTACTATTAATCTTACATTTCACGTTCTTAAAATAAAGTGGTGATCCTAACTGACCTAAGAAAGGGAATTTTTACTAGGATTACATGTCAGGAATTGTGAAAAACTGAGTTTAAATGTATTTGGCTAAGGTGTATGTAAACTTCCGACTTCAACTGTAAATGATCCGACAATTGAATCCCTTATCAGATAAAAGCATTTCTGAATCTGATGATAGCAGAAGCTAATTTCTCTGTGTGAGTGTGCGTGTTCCTGCATGGATGTGTAGATCTCTGTCCAGTTTAGTGGATTTGTAGATCTCTGTTCAGTTTAGTGGATGTGTAGATCTCTGTTCAGTTTAGTGGATGTGTAGATCTCTGTCCAGTTTAGTGGATGTGTAGATCTCTGTCCAGTTTAGTGGATGTGTAGATCTCTGTTCAGTTTAGTGGATGTGTAGATCTCTGTTCAGTTTAGTGGATGTGTAGATCTCTGTTCAGTTTAGTGGATGTGTAGATCTCTGTCCAGTTTAGTGGATATGTAGATCTCTGTCCAGTTTAGTGGATGTGTAGATCTCTGTTCAGTTTAGTGGATATGTAGATCTCTGTTCAGTTTAGTGGATATGTAGATCTCTGTTCAGTTTAGTGGATATGTAGATCTCTGTTCAGTTTAGTGGATATGTAGATCTCTGTTCAGTTTAGTGGATATGTAGATCTCTGTTCAGTTTAGTGGATGTGTAGATCTCTGTTCAGTTTAGTGGATTTGTAGATCTCTGTTCAGTTTAGTGGATATGTAGATCTCTGTCCAGTTTAGTGGATATGTAGATCTCTGTTCAGTTTAGTGGATATGTAGATCTCTGTTCAGTTTAGTGGATATGTAGATCTCTGTTCAGTTTAGTGGATATGTAGATCTCTGTCCAGTTGAGTGGATATGTAGATCTCTGTTCAGTTTAGTGGATATGTAGATCTCTGTCCAGTTTTGTGGATATGTAGATCTCTGTTCAGTTTAGTAGATATGTAGATCTCTGTTCAGTTTAGTAGATATGTAGATCTCTGTCCAGTTTAGTGGATGTGTAGATCTCTGTTCAGTTTAGTGGATATGTAGATCTCTGTCCAGTTTAGTGGATGTGTAGATCTCTGTTCAGTTTAGTGGATATGTAGATCTCTGTCCAGTTTAGTGGATATGTAGATCTCTGTCCAGTTTTGTGGATATGTAGATCTCTGTTCAGTTTAGTGGATATGTAGATCTCTGTTCAGTTTAGTGGATATGTAGATCTCTGTTCAGTTTAGTGGATATGTAGATCTCTGTTCAGTTTAGTGGATATGTAGATCTCTGACCAGTTGAGTGGATATGTAGATCTCTTTTCAGTTTAGTGGATATGTAGATCTCTGTTCAGTTTAGTGGATATGTAGATTTCTGTTTAGTTTAGTGGATATGTAGATCTCTGTTCAGTTTAGTGGATATGTAGATCTCTGTTCAGTTTAGTGGATATGTAGATCTCTGTTCAGTTTAGTGGATATGTAGATCTCTGTCCAGTTTAGTGGATATGTAGATCTCTGTTCAGTTTAGTGGATATGTAGATCTCTGTTCAGTTTAGTGGATGTGTAGATCTCTGTCCAGTTTAGTGGATGTGTAGATCTCTGTCCAGTTTAGTGGATATGTAGATCTCTGTTCAGTTTAGTGGATATGTAGATCTCTGTTCAGTTTAGTGGATATGTAGATCTCTGTTCAGTTTAGTGGATGTGTAGATCTCTGTTCAGTTTAGTGGATATGTAGATCTCTGTCCAGTTTAGTGGATGTGTAGATCTCTGTTCAGTTTAGTGGATATGTAGATCTCTGTTCAGTTTAGTGGATATGTAGATCTCTGTTCAGTTTAGTGGATTTGTAGATCTCTGTTCAGTTTAGTGGATATGTAGATCTCTGTCCAGTTTAGTGGATATGTAGATCTCTGTTCAGTTTAGTGGATATGTAGATCTCTGTTCAGTTTAGTGGATATGTAGATCTCTGTTCAGTTTAGTGGATATGTAGATCTCTGTCCAGTTGAGTGGATATGTAGATCTCTTTTCAGTTTAGTGGGTATGTAGATCCATGTTCAGTTTAGTGGATATGTAGATCTCTGTTCAGTTTAGTGGATATGTAGATCTCTGTTCAGTTTAGTGGATATGTAGATCTCTGTTCAGTTTAGTGGATATGTAGATCTCTGTCCAGTTTAGTGGATATGTAGATCTCTGTTCAGTTTAGTGGATATGTAGATCTCTGTTCAGTTTAGTGGATATGTAGATCTCTGTTCAGTTTAGTGGATATGTAGATCTCTGTTCAGTTTAGTGGATATGTAGATCTCTGTTCAGTTTAGTGGATATGTAGATCTCTGTTCAGTTTAGTGGATGTGTAGATCTCTGTCCACTCTGTCCAGTTTAGTGGATGTGTAGATCTCTGTCCAGTTTAGTGGATATGTAGATCTCTGTTCAGTTTAGTGGATATGTAGATCTCTGTTCAGTTTAGTGGATATGTAGATCTCTGTTCAGTTTAGTGGATGTGTAGATCTCTGTTCAGTTTAGTGGATGTGTAGATCTCTGTCCAGTTTAGTGGATATGTAGATCTCTGTTCAGTTTAGTGGATGTGTAGATCTCTGTCCAGTTTTGTGGATATGTAGATCTCTGTCCAGTTTTGTGGATATGTAGATCTCTGTTCAGTTTAGTAGATATGTAGATCTCTGTTCAGTTTAGTAGATATGTAGATCTCTGTCCAGTTTAGTGGATGTGTAGATCTCTGTTCAGTTTAGTGGATATGTAGATCTCTGTCCAGTTTAGTGGATATGTAGATCTCTGTCCAGTTTTGTGGATATGTAGATCTCTGTTCAGTTTAGTGGATATGTAGATCTCTGTTGCCAGTCTGTACAGCTTAGCACTAGAACTGACAGCAACAATAAGCTTCATTCTCAGGGTGTCATCTTTCCAAGCGAAATGAACCAGCATCTTCACTCATCTGCTGTCTGTACAATGACTTCAGGATGAAATAATGCTTATCTCTGCTAAGGTTGAGAGGTTCAACACAATGTTAAATAATTCATGAAAATCATGGAATAAGGATGACAGAAACAATACAGGAAGAAGTTGAATTAGGAGGTGGATTTATAAAGTGGATTAAGGCATGCATCGATTAAAATGAATGAGTAAATGAATGGAATAAATGGGTTGTTTATTCAAGAACTGACTCAGACATTTAGACATATTTTGTCGGACGATAACATAAGGAAAATGGAGGATATGATAATACAAGACGTCCCTTTGTTCAGGTCAAATCAGCTTTCAATGTTCTTTTTTTTGGAAGGAGTGTGTACACAGGCCTAGACTGCACTAAGTGTTGATTGATATTACCTCTTCACTTCTTCATTGTTTATTTCAAACTCTTACTCCTTTGCCAATGAAGGGTCTTTTCAACGTCGTGCAGTAAAGTGGTCTCATACAAGCAGGGCAAAACCATGAATATAGATCCCTCTGTTCTGTACGACATTAACATTTAATGATTTAACAAAATGAGGCATTGTAGACGTTACAGGGAGGGATCCTAGGAGGGAGGAGGGTATGCTAGGATGAGGTCATCTAGTCAGCCTGATTACAATTTGATTATATTTTGCAATGATTGTTTATTTGATTTGCGTCATCTGCTCAGACAGGCCTAGCTTTTGCCCCTGAGCTCCATTACACAATGATAGAGTACAGTCCAAGTCTAGCTTTCCTCCTCAGACTCTTGGATGTTGTTGTGCTTGGATTGAAGCTGTGATCTGGCTGTCATGCCTGCCTTATGTCTGTTCACATGGACCAGCCGTGATGGTATTCCCCACTGGCCGAGAGAAGAGAAGAGAAGAGAAGAGAAGAGAAGAGAAGAGAAGAGAGAGAGAGAGAGACAGAGAGAGAGAGAAGGTGTGGAACAATACCCCATAATGACAAAGCAAAAGCTGGTTTTTCGAAAATGTAGCAAATTTATTTTAAATGTAAAAAAATATATATCACATTTACATAAGTATTCAGATCCTACACTCAGTACTTTGTTGAAGCACCTTTGGCAGCGATTACAGCCTTGAGTCTTCTTGGGTATGACGCTACAAACTTGGCACAACTGTATTTGGGGAGTTTCTGTCACGTTCTGACCATAGTTCTTGTGTGTTTTGCTTGTTTTAGTGTTGGTCAGGACGTGAGCTGGGTGGGCATTCTATGTTGTGTGTCTTGTTTGTCCGTTTCTATGTTTGGCCTAATATGGTTCTCAATCAGAGGCAGATGTTTTGTGTTGTCTCTGATTGGGAATCATATATAGGTGGCTTGTTTTGTGTTGGGGATTGTGGGTGGTTGTTTCCTGTCTCTGTGTTTTCTCTGCACCAGATAGGGCTGTTTCGGTTTGCCACATTTTGTAATTGTTGTAAGTGTTCACAGTTTTGTTTGTAATTAAACATGTTGAACACGAGCTACGCTGCGTCTTGGTCCGATCCCTGTTACACCTCCTCTTCAGACGAAGAGGAGGAAGGCTGCCGTTACAGTTTCTTCCATTCTTCTCTGCAGAGCCTCTCAAGCTCTGCCAGGTGGGATGGGGAGCGTTGCTGCACAGCTATTTTCAGGTCTCTCAGAGATGTTCGATCGGGTTCAAGTCCGAGCTCTGGCTGGGCCACTCAAGGACATTCAGAAACTTGTCGTGAAGCCACTCCTGCGTTGTCTTGGCTGTGTGCTTAGGGTTGTTGTCCTGTTGGAAGGTGAACCTTCACCCCAGTCTGAGGTCCTGAGTGCTATGGAGCAGGTTTTCATAAAGGATCTCTCTGTACTTTGCTCCGTTCATCTTTTCCTCGATCCTGACTTGTCTCCCAGTCCCTGCCACTAAATAACATCCCCACAGCATGATGCTGCCACCACCATGCTTCACTGTAGGGATGGTTGCAGGTTTCCTCCAGATGTGACGCTTGGCATTTAGGCCAAACAGTTCAATCTTGGTTTCATCTGACCAGAGAATCTTGTTTCTCATGGTCTGAGAGTCCTTTAGGTGCCTTTTGGCAAACTCCATGCGGGCTGTCATGTGCCGTTTACTGAGGAGTGGCTTCCGTCTGGCCACACTACCATAAAGGCCTGATTGGTGGAGTGCCGCAGAGATGGTTGTCCTTCTGGAAGGAAGGACAACCATTTAAGTATGATGGAGGCTTCTTCCATTTAAGAATGATGGAGGCCACTGTGTTCTTGGGGACCTTCAATGTTGCAGAAATGTTTTGGTACCCTTTCCCAGATCTGTACCTCGACACAATCCTGTCTCGGGGCTATACAGACAATTCCTTCGGCCTCATGGCTTGGTTTTTGCTCTGACATGCACTGTCAACTGTGGGACCTTATATAGACAGGTGTGTGCCTTTCCAAATCATGTCTAATCAATTGAATTTACTATAGGTGGACTCCAATCAAGTTGTAGAAACATCTCAAGGATGATCAAAGGAAACAGGATGTATCTGAGCTCAATTTCCATTCTCATAGCAAAGGATCTGAATTCTTATGTAAATAAGGTATTTCAGTTTTTTATTTTTAATACTTTTTTAAACATTTCCAAAAACCTGTTTTCGCTTTGTCATTATGGTGTGTAGATTTTCTTTAATCTATTTTAGAATAAGGCTGTAACGTAACAAAATGTGGAAAAAGGGCAGAGGTCTGAATACTTTCCGAATGCACTGTATATTGAAATAGAGAGAGAATGTGTGGGAGAGAGGCAGGAGAAGGAGAGAGAGTGAATGTGTGGGAGAGGGAGAGAAAGAGAGAGGCAGAGTGGAGGTGTGTGGGAGTAAGAGAGGGAGAGAAAGAGAGGGGGAGAGAGAGTGTTCTGTAGTAATGGTGAATATTGGGGTCTGGACACCTGAGAGCCCAGATGCTTTCCTCTGAACACAAAAGCTGCCTATCTCTCACTCTCTCGCTTTCTGCCTCTTCCCTCTCCCTGCTAATTGTAAGCTGTGCAGCCAAATTAGATGTATTTGCACATTGGAATTTAGCCTACCTTTTTATATACATCCATACTGCAGCACAGTGTGTATTCCTCTTGCATTCTTGGACCCATTAAAGGAATCTTCTCTTTAAACTCTCATTATCAACTCCTCTGACACTAGCAGGGTCAGGTTGTACCTGTAAAAGATGATATGTGCAATGTGGAATTATATTCAGAATTAACAGTACTACTTGTTATGTTTGAATACATTTAAAGTAGATCTTAGTTAGTTTTGTCTTAGGGTAGGAGTGCTGATATAGGATCAAGTCCTCCCTGTCCATATAATCATATTCATTATGATCTAAAAGGCCAAACAGATCCTAGATCAGCACTCCTACTCTGAGAGGCCCAGGGATTTTCATTTCCCAGAGCTAGTGGCTCAGGTGAACGAACTGCTGACCCATTTCAACTGAACACATGGCAATGTTTAAACCTGAAGGAATATAGGCCTAATCTCCATGTCTGCCTACTACTGTTGTACTGCATAGGTCTATGGATTGTGTTGGAATTTGCCTAGTTTATTTTGGAGAATTGTACTAACCAGCCATCATGGAAGTACAATTCAAACAACCTAAAAGGTTTTTTTGGCTGTCCATAGGATAACCCTTTGAATAACTCTTTTTGGTTCCAGGTACAACCCTTTTCAGTTCCACGTGGAACCCTTTCCACAGAGAGTTCTACATGGAACCCAAAAGGGTTCTACCTTGAACCTAAAAGGGTTCTCCTATGGGGACAGCCAAAGAACCCTTTTGGAACTCTTTTTTTTCTAAGATTGTAGCCACTGTAGGCTACCCAGCCATAACGGAAGTACAGAAGAACTACATCAAAGCCTATTCACCATTTCCCAGGAGTTAGTATCTTGGGCGTTGTGCACAATGTGTTGCTACTCCCTACCCACTTGACAGTTGTTCTTGTAGCTTAACTGTGTATTCCCTCTGCATTTAGGGGAGCGACGTCGGTGGTGTGCAGATGTCGACAGAAGGGAACACTGAAGCCGTACGCAGTGAAAACACTGAAGAAAACAGTGAGTTCTCACTGGATGTTCATCATATTCTTAGTGTAATATTTTTACCCAGAGTACAACAGGTACATGTTTCTTCCTTAACCCAGTTCTGTTTTGTTTCTGCAGGTGGATAAGAAGATAGTAAGGACAGAGATAGGTGTTCTACTTCGACTCTCTCACCCAAACATTGTAAGGGTTCTACACACTTTTGTGCTGTCCTTGCATAGACTTAACAATTGTTATTATGTTTTTTATTGATACTGAATTTGTTTGTTTTGTTTTATTTCTTTCAGATCAAACTAAAAGAGATCTTCGAGACCCCTTCAGAGATCAGTCTGGTCTTGGAGCTTGTGACTGGAGGAGAGCTATTTGAAAGGTTAGTTAACTGCCTTAATGGTCACACGCACACGCACCCACACACCCACACACCCACACACCCACACACCCACACACCCACACACCCACACACCCACACACCCACACACCCACACACCCACACACCCACACACCCACACACCCTGTACCATTCCTTTGTTACAACAACCACAACATGTTTTTCTCTCAGGGTTGTGGAGAAGGGCTTCTACACTGAGCGGGATGCTGCTGATGCTGTCATACAAGTATTAGAAGCTGTTGCAGTAAGTTGACTTCCTTCCTCTGACACCTGTCAGAAAGTAGGCTAATAAATGTCTAGCAAACTCTTGACATACTGTAATGCTTTTGACCTGCATAGCTGGGGGACACCATCACACATTCACTCAGCCTGTCCCCTTATCTATACATTGTAAAGAACAAAATGGCACCAATAGAAAACTTTTTCCATAATCAAATCCTAAATGTACTATCATTTGAACCAGCATTGTTGGACCAACAGTGTAAATGGATCAAGTATGCTGGATTTCATTGAGTCATCACATAACCATGTGTCTGTCTCTCACTGAGCTATCTTTGACATCTCATCAACATGGACCAAGGCATATGTCTGTCTTCCTCATGTTAGGAGTCCTGTTGAACAGGCATTCTCATGTTAGTGTATTCCATGATCCTTTGTTATATTGCTGTTGCTAAGGAGATTAAATAGTTAAACAACGATTTTTTTAACACATAGACCCTTTTCCTTTGGGCGTTAGGTAGACTAGTGGTTAGAGAGTTGGGCTAGTAACCAAACGGTTGCTGGATTGAATCCCTGAGCTGACAAGGTAAAAATCTGTCGTTCTGCCACTGAACAAGGCAGTTAACCCACTATTCCCCGGAAGGCTGTCATTGTAAATAAGAATTTGTTCTTAACCTACTTATCTAGTTAAATAAAGGTACAATTTTCCAGTACACGACACAATGATGTCACACACACATGCGCGCGGCAGTAAGAAAGCCATCGCCAACTGCGCCCATTCCAACATAGCCTAGATGTATTTTTATTACTTCTAAACAGAATACATGTTTTGGGTTCTCATAGGCTTACAATTATGTTTTGATTCTTGCTTGAACAGTCGCTAAGATTATATTTGGTTGTGATCTTTGCAAAATAACTATTTTGGATGCAGCAGTTGTTAGCTAGAATGCTAACGCTCATTGATATAGGCTAGCCAAAGAGCCATTTTACTGGTTGAAGTTGAAGTGTTTTTTAAGTATAATTCAGTTGTTTTGCGATGATGACACAAACATTATATTAAGCAGGACATTCATACGAGCCTTAAAATCCAATTATAATCCAAAAGTAGTGTGAAATGCACTTATAAGCAACATGTAAACAAATGATTTCTATAAGAACTCCCCCTTGTTCAGTCACCAACAAAAAAACGGGATTTCTGAAGCCTCCAGATATTTTTTAAGTTTCCTTGTGTTGTCGAGGAAGTCTCTGTTCCATGTTGATTGGGAGTGATGTATTTACAGTGCACACGGCCACTTCGGAAACGGCGGAGAGGTTCTGCAGTCTGTCTGTTACATGATCAAAGCCATCTGGATATCTAGCTAACGTCCCAGTGGAGCATCTTGGTAGCCTCATGTCCGGCCAATCTCACTGGCACGTCTACACTCAAATCCCCACTCTGTTAGTGACAGATTTGAGTCCTTTATTATAGGCATCTCATTTGGTGTTATCTTAGTATCCAATGTGTTTATTATTTTGGACACGGAGAATCTGGAACCACGTTTTAGATCCGTTAAGTTGTTTACTGTAAAAGGTGATATTAGGCTAGGTAAGGTTCTTGATGTTGAGACTTAAGATTGAGAGGTAATATTTTCCTTATTGGCCAAATACATCGCCTCGCCCACCTCTCATGTACTTTACTTTCTCTGGCAGAAGAGAACTACTGTCAATGAGAACACCGAGCTGTGTCATTGGCCAGAAAATCTTATTTTGAGTGGTGCTATGGCAGCCGTGGGAGACCTGAGATATCTGTGGTGGTATGTGTGTGTGTGGTGGGGGCTACTGTATTCCCTCCTGCCTTCTCTTCATCCCTCCATCCCACACTATACTTGTCAGATGAGAGAGGACACCTTATCTGTGTCAGCTCCATAGAGCTTTGTGCAGGAGAGGAGAATTCCCCTCTGACATCACAGAGCCATTACACCGAGGGGTTGTCACAATACATAGTGTGGGGAGAAAATGATGCCTTCATT
The DNA here is from genome assembly GCF_045679555.1 of Salvelinus alpinus. NCBI lineage: Eukaryota > Metazoa > Chordata > Actinopteri > Salmoniformes > Salmonidae > Salvelinus > Salvelinus alpinus. The sequence goes on from NC_092086.1 coordinate 104,722,427, forward strand.
CACTGTGAACGAGGTCTATTCAACCTAGCCATTCCCAATGAGAAAATATTACTGTTTTGTTGCATAATAAGGATAGCTCATTCAGTACTAACCTTGATGCTTAGCATTTTCATTCCAGTGGAATGGAATGTGGTTCTTTAACAGCTTAATGTTACATAAGAAACTAGGGTTTTGCATAACCACTAACCCACCCACAGTGTGCAGAAGATAAGTTATACAATAGGTTGCTTTACAAACAGATGTCATTATCAAGACAGTGAGCTGTAGAGTAGGTCTATACTCTATACCTTATCCATGACACTACAAAGTCTTTGAACATATTGCTTTCCCTCACTTGATTCCCACCTCGTCTTTTCAATGGCCAGCTTATCAAGGTAGCAGCTTATCAAGGTAGCAGCTTATCAAGGTAGCAGCTTATCAAGGTAGCAGCTTATCAAGGTAGCAGCCTATCAAGGTAGAAGCCTATCAAGGTAGAAGCCTATCAAGGTAGCAGCTTATCAAGGTAGCAGATTATCAAGGTAGCTGCCTTGTGCTGCTGTTTTCTGTAACTGGGTAGACTTCTATGTCCCACATTGCCTTGTTTGATGAGTTACTGTGTTAACACTGGTGAAAGTACTCGCTAAACACAAGAATAGTTTAAAACATACTTTAAATCATGCGTACGTCCAGTACACAGTATCATAGCACAGTGTACAGGAAACTGCCAAAATATAAAGTGTGTTAATAGGGTGTTGAGCTGCCAGAACAGCTTCAATGCCCCTTGGTATAGATTCTACAAGTCTCTGGAACTCTATTGGAGGGATGCGACTTTATTCTTCCACTAAAACAAATTGTTGGTGGTGGAAAACGCTTACTCAGGTGTATCTCCAGCAGTGTTCAATTGGGTTGGCATCTGGTGACTGATACACACACACACACACACACACACACAGTGTAATACACAGCTCAGAATAGGCAATGATAAGATAATTCAACTTTGCATTTTGTTTATCCGTAGACCGTTTTCAACAGTGCACTATAAAGCAGGAATGCTATGGTTCTCTGTAGAAAATGAATTGTGGGAGCGGGCACCGATTCATTCGGCGGTGCTGAATCCCAAAATCCCCAAACAGTCCAGCTCCATACACACCAGCAGACAAATCAATAGCACAAGACGTGTGTAGGAGTCATACAGCCACCTGGGTGCTATGGTGTTGCCTTGTGTCTTTGTCTTTATCCAGTACCTGCATGAGAACGGCGTGGTGCACCGGGACCTGAAACCTGAGAACCTCCTATACGCTACCGCAGCACCAGATGCTCCCCTCAAAATAGGTTGGTGGGGTTACTCAATACACTGTGGGATTCACTACGATTATCAAAGACACAAGAACATCCATTGACTCTGTTGTGCTATCAGAGACAGAACTGACTTGATCAGACATAATTAGGAAATCAATGCCAACGATTATATTCTATTGGAATGATCTATTACTATTTTCTATTCTACCGGTATTCTATTCTACTATTTTATTCTAAATACCAGATATTAGGACTTCCAGAAAGAGGCATAATTTTTAATATAGCTCTGTCTCTCTTTCATTTTGCAGCTGATTTTGGTTTGTCGAAAGTCATCGATGATCAGGTCACAATGAAGACTGTTTGTGGTACACCAGGATACTGTGGTAAGTTGTAACCCATTATTGTGATGCTTTTTCATTCACTTGGAACATAATATTTGCTAGCTACAGGACTAGAGATGGTCTGAAATGGCAAAGCAGATTTTTCTTGTTTTGGTTGCATGCTTAACTTGCCAAGATTTGAGCAGAGAAGGTTACCATGAGGACAGGGTGTATATTGTAATGTTTATCCACATACTACATAGTACATTTTTCCTTGGATAAATAATTACTGAGTAAGATTTCCCTACTCTGTTTTCACCACTGTCTCTCTCCTTCCCCCTTGTGCTGCCTCTCCCTCCCGCCCTCCATCCTGCTCTTCTCTTTTTCATCTCCCCCTCCCCCCATCTATCCTTCCTCCCCTCCCTCCAGCCCCAGAGATTCTGCGAGGAAGTGCTTATGGACCTGAGGTTGACGTGTGGTCGGTGGGAGTTATCACGTATATCTTGTAAGGGATACCAGCCCCTCAAAAGTTTACTTGAACCCTGAATCACATCATTCAAAGACATTGGTTATTTTGACACTCAACAGTTTTGTTAATTTGTTAGCAGCAAAAAAAAATACATCAAGAATTTGTGTGTTCTTTCTTTGAGGAATTACAGACCCTTTTTAGTTGTATTTTTCGGCCATTTTGGTTTCTGAACCAAGGGTGTTGGTGCATTCCTGTTGTATACCTTCTGAGTGATTTTGTTTCTTTCACATACTGATTGGTATACATATTTGATTTGATTCAGTATGTGGTTGTGAGTTCCCCATTATACAGCAAGCCAGGAAACGGTAGTGCAACTGCTAGCAACAGCATTCAGAAGAATCGCTGGTATACAGACTCACTACTAGTTAATGAATATTCAACTGTAAAAATAACATATTTTGAAGGCACATCAATCTGGGAGAATAAGAGTGACTAGAAAGCCTTAGTGCAAGGAGGATTGCACCTCTAATAGAGTTGTAGCTTAGGCCCCTGCGGCTATCAGATCCTGTCAGACTGTAGCCAGCAATTGAATCAATAGACAGGAGCTGTCTGTGGTTGATGTATGCCTCGTATTTCATCCTCCCTGAAAGGCTATGTGGCTTTGAACCGTTCTTCGATGAAAGAGGGGACCAGTACATGTTCAAGAGGATCCTCAACTGTGAATATGAGTTTGTCTCCCCCTGGTGGGACAATGTGTCTTTCAATGCCAAGGACCTGGTGAGTTTTATTGACTTTTACCAGGCGTGTATTCATGATGCCAATTCAGTCGCACAACGTTTTGTCTGTTGCATAATGTTATTCAATGAAAACTAGAGTTTCTATTGGACAAATTCAGGCTGGTCCCATCCCGTTTTGTTCCGCTTACTTCCGTTTGTTTCTGTTTGGTTCTTAGTTAAGACACCCCTGGGGTCCTGAGGTTACCCTGGGGTTACCACAGTCACGCTGGCAAAAATGTTCCCCTGGTACTTAGGCGTAATTGATAAATCCGTAATTGGTGGAGAATGAAAACCTAGTTCCGTGGGAGACCTGCTGGCTGCATTGTAGAAGAGAGGAAGTGGCAAGCGAGAGGCATAAGTGGACCCACAATCTGTCTTCTCCAGCAAGTGGTGCTTTTCGTCTTTTTTTGCTCACCAAGAGATGAGTTTTGTATGGAGGTTAATGAGAGTGTTGAATTTAAATATATTTGTTTTTTAAAATGTTACCTTTATTTAACTAGGCAAGTCAAAGTCTTATTTACAATGACTGCCTAGCCCGGCCAAACCCTAACCCGGACGACCCTGGGCCAATTGTGCGCCACCCTATGGGACTCTATGTATCACTACTGCCGGTTGTGATACAGCCTGGATTCGAACCAGGGTGTCTGTAGTGACGCCTCAAGCACTGAGATGCAGTGCCTTATTTGATTGAATAGAAGTTTCGTAATGCTTAGGTTTTTACGAGTTTACTGATATAAATAGGACATGTGGCATCCCGGCAACTTTGGGGAAAAAAACACTTTTTTGTGCCATTGGCTAGAATGGTCCCACCTGATCTTGCCTCCTCCTGACTGCCTTCCATTTTTGCAGACGTTTCTTTTCATTGTTAGAGCGGTCAATATAATGGATCATCTGTGATTGTACCATTGGGTCAGGTGAAATGTTTCCCAGGTGAAATGTCAGTGTGAGTGTGTCCATGTTGGGGGCGGTAGGTAGACTAGTAGTTAGAGCGTTGGACTAGTAAACGAAAGGTTGCAAGATCGAATCCCCGAGCTGACAAGGTAAAAATATGTCGTTCTGCTCCTGAACAAGGCAGTTAACCCACTGTTCCTAGAATTTGTTCTTAACTGACTTGCCTAGTTAAATAAAATAAATATTGGTGTGTCTGATTATCAAATAATGTAAAAAAGGAGGGTAACTAGAAATGCAGGGCAAACAGACTACATCCATCTCTTACTGTACATTCTGAATTTTATCTCCACATTATGAACTGGGCCGACTTGTTATGTGGACAGAAACCTGCATAAACAGCATCCAAGAAAATAATAAATTCAGTCTCAGTGACCCAGTTACTAACCATATATTATGTACTGCTGTCCTGTAGGTGAGAAAGCTAATTGTCCAGGATCCAAATAAACGGCTGACGACCTTGCAAGCACTGGAACACCCCTGGGTGACTGGGAAGGCAGTTAACTCAGCCCATATGGACACTGCTCAGAAGAAACTGCAGGAGTTCAATGCACGCCGAAAACTCAAGGTAGATGCAAAACAACGTTTCTCAATAGGATTTTGTACAGTGATTGAGGGCAAGTAGTACCTCTAATTTATTGATGTCAGGACATTTTAAAGTCATGATTGTGTAGTTGTGTCAAGATCCTTTGAATGTATTTTGAATGCAAGCATAGACAAACATAAACTCAGCAAAAAAAGAACCGTCCTGTCACTGTCAACTGGGTTTATTTTCAGCAAACTTAACATGTGTAAATATTTGTATGAACATAACATGTTTCAACAACAGACATAAACTGAACAAGTCCCACAGACATGTGACTAACAGAAATGGAATAACGCGTCCCTGAACAAAAGGGGGGGGGGTCAAAATCAAAAGTAACAGTCAGTATCTGGTGTGGCCACCAGCTGCATTAAGTACTGCAGTGCATTTCCTCCTCATGGACTTCACCAGATTTGCCAGTTCTTGCTGTGAGATGTTACCCCACTCTTCCACCAAGGCACCTGCAAGTTCCCGGACATTTCTGGGGGGAATGGCCCTAGCCCTCGCCCTCCGATCCAACAGGTCCCAGACGTGCTCAATGGAATTGAGATCCGGGCTCTTCGTTGGCCATGGCAGAACACTGACATTCCTGTCTTGCAGGAAATCACGCACAGAACGAGCAGTATGGCTGGTGGCATTGTCATGCTGGAGGGTCATGTCAGGATGAGCTTGCAGGAAGGGTACCACATGAGGGAGGAGGATGTCTTCCCTGTAACGCACAGCGTTGAGATTGCCTGCAATGACAACAAGCTCAGTCCGATGATGCTGTGACACACCACCCCAGACCATGACGGACCCTACACCTCCAAATCGATCTTGCTCCAGAGTACCGGCCTCGGTGTAACGCTCACTCCTTCGACGATAAACGCGAATCCAACCATCACCCCTGGTGAGACGAAACCGCAACTTGTCAGTAAAGAGCACTTTTTGCCAGTCTGGTCCAGCGACGGTGGGTTTGTGCCCATAGGCGATGTTGTTGCCGGTGATGTCTGGTGAGGACCTGCCTTACAACAGGCCTAAATTTACAAGCCCTCAGTCCAGCCTCTCTGTGCAGCCTATTGTGGACAGTCTGAGCACTGTTGGAGGGATTGTGGGTTCCTGGTGTAACTCGGGCAGTTGTTGTTGCCATCCTGTATCTATCCCGCAGGTGTGATGTTCGGATGTACCGATCCTGGGCAGGTGTTGTTACACGTGGTCTGCCACTGCGAGGACGATCAGCTGTCCGCTCCCTGTAGCGCTGTCTTAAGCGTCTCACAGTATGGACATTGCAATTTATTGCCCTGGCCACATCTGCAGTCCTCATGCCTCCTTGCAGCATGCCTAAGGCACGTTCACGCAGATGAGCAGGGACCCTGGACATCTTTCTTTTGGTGTTTTCCAGACTCAGTAGAAAGGCCTCATTAGTGTCCTAGGTTTTCATAACTGTGACCTTAATTGCCTACAATCAGTAAACTGTTAGTGTCTTAGCGACCGTTCCACAGGTGCAGTGTTTAAACCCTTTACAATGAAGATCTGTGAAGTTATTTGGATTTTTACGAATTATCTTTGAAAGACAGGGTCCTGAAAAAGGGACGTTTCTTTTTTTGCTGAGTTTACATGATCGTTATAATACCTAGATTCATCAGCATAGTCAGAGTGGGCCTACACATGAATCCTAAACTGTGTCAATGAATGATATACTGTGTACTGTGTGTTCGTTGACAGGCTGCAGTAAAGGCCGTGGTGGCTTCGTCACGATTGGGCAGCGCTGGCAGTCACGGCAATGCTGACAACAGCAAGAACAGCAACTGCAACAACTCCGCCAATCAGAAAGAGGCACAAGAGGAGCAGCCACGGAACGACCAATCACAGTCAAAGATCCAGGAAGGATCCTAACTGTGGATCTCCTCTGTCGTTGTGACCCTGTGCAGGCATTCTACCCTCCTGTTGGACTGTGAAATTGCTGAGAGGAGCTATGTGGTCTCACCTTCTGTACTGGAGATACTCTGCCTGGCTTTATTGCATGTGACTGATTTATTAAACGATGTACAACCATATTGACTCGGTACATTGGAACAACATGCCTACAAGTATTTAAAGTACATGTGAAATCAGAGTTTACTACTGCACATTCCCATTTCATAACTCACACAAGTAGCTTCATTGGATGGTTCATCTCTTCCATTATACCATGTTATAACTGCAAAATGGCCTCCAAGTGTTCCCAGTATTAATTTGCCAGTTTGTAAATGAATTCATAACAATTGGCTGATTAAGGATAGTAGGTCATTATGTGTTCTGGTAATCATCATGCTGCTTTGGTGGCAGAATATAGACTGAAGAATTGATCTAGGTTGATTTTCAATACTGGTTGAGTAAGTCTACAGTATCTGGAGAACGGGTTGGACACATTTTCCAGGCGGTCATAAATTTAACCTTTATTATAACTTCTAAGGAGAATGCCTTATTATTGTATCTTATTAACTGGATTTTACACTCCCTTTGTAAGAAATATTTCATATCTTGTTAAGAAATAGATTAGAAACATGTTAAAATCAATCAATTGCACAATGATTGTATTCAAATTGACTTTCAAGGAACATAAGGTTATTTCATAGTGTAGAGTTGTTTTAGCATTAAGAACTTTTCACTTTTGTATACCAAAATATGTTGTGTACAACTGAAAAGGCACCCCAGTTTTTTATTGCCAAATACACCATTTGCAGGGAAATGGATAAGTAGATAACATTTGATTTGATTTGATTTAGCTATTCAGTGCCAAAATTGGTGGAGGCTGTTGCTTTATTTGATAAAAATATCCCACCTCTGTCATATACAATTGAAGAGGCTGTAATCTTAGTGCAAATATTTATCTCTCATTATAAACTGGGTGGTTCGAGCCCTGAATGCTGATTGGCTGACATCAGTGGTATATCAGACCGTATACCACGGGTATGACAAAACATTATTTTTACTGCTCTAATTACATTGGTAACCAGTTTATAACAGCAATAAGGAACATTGGGGGTTTGTGGTATATGGCCAATATACCACGGCTAAGGGCTGTATCCAGGCACTGCGCGTTGTGTCGTCATAAGAACAGCCCTCAGACGTGGTATATTGGCCATATACCACACCCCCTCGTGCCTTATTGCTTAATTAACCCATTAACTGACATGCCGTGTTATGGAATGATTTTTTAAATCTACAAAGAAAAAGCTGTATATTGAATTTTAGCATGCTTTTGCCTTCAGTATAAAGGAATGATGTGGATAATAATGCATGTAGGAATGTGGAATTGAACTGCTGCGGTTGTCTAGAAATGCACTATAGTTGGCTGACATCACATGACGGACGTAATCTGTGTTAAACAATGAAGTATTAGAGGCCTCTTAAGGCTCTAAGACATTAACTTGATATTCCTTTTATATCCTCAAGGAAACATTAAATAATTCAATGTTGTCTTAAAATGGTTACCATTAACATTGATTTGGTAAGGACTGCAGGATTTAAAAAAAATAAACAATATGAAGTTACATATGTTTGGGCAGTTTTGTATATCAGACGGCTTATGTACTTTTTGAACTTGTATACAAATGTTTTTAATTATTTTAGTGACCTACCATTTCCAGTGTTTCCGCTACATTGTAGATGAATTAGGTGGGGTGGTCTCCATCGCTGAGTACTGGAAGATGCCCCTTTACTGACCAATGTCTATGGTATAATGTATGTAACAGGTCAGCGTGGAGAGAGAGTGAAATGTAAGGGGCATCTATGGATCCTGTGGTGCAAAGGTGAGAGCACTACCCTGGGCATAGGCAGTAGTATTCTCACATACACTATGTTAAGGAATTACCCCTCTCTCTCAAACTATATACACTGCTCAAAAAAATAAAGGGAACACTTAAACAACACAATGTAACTCCAAGTCAATCACACTTCTGTGAAATCAAACTGTCCACTTAGGAAGCAACACTGATTGACAATAAATTTCACATGATGTGGTGCAAATGGAATAGACAAAAGGTGGAAATTATAGGCAATTAGCAAGACACCCCCAATAAAGGAGTGGTTCTGCAGGTGGTGACCACAGACCACTTCTCAGTTCCTATGCTTCCTGGCTGATGTTTTGGTCACTTTTGAATGCTGGCGGTGCTTTCACTCTAGTGGTAGCATGAGACGGAGTCTACAACCCACACAAGTGGCTCAGGTAGTGCAGCTCATCCAGGATGGCACATCAATGCAAGCTGTGGCAAGAAGGTTTGCTGTGTCTGTCAGCGTAGTGTCCAGAGCATGGAGGCGCTACCAGGAGACAGGCCAGTACATCAGGAGACGTGGAGGAGGCCGTAGGAGGGCAACAACCCAGCAGCAGGACCGCTACCTCCGCCTTTGTGCAAGGAGGAGCACTGCCAGAGCCCTGCAAAATGACCTCCAGCAGGCCACAAATGTGCATGTGTCAGCATATGGTCTCACAAGGGGTCTGAGGATCTCATCTCGGTACCTAATGGCAGTCAGGCTACCTCTGGCGAGCACATGGAGGGCTGTGCGGCCCCACAAAGAAATGCCACCCCACACCATGACTGACCCACCGCCAAACCGGTCATGCTGGAGGATGTTGCAGGCAGCAGAACGTTCTCCACGGCGTCTCCAGACTCTGTCATGTCTGTCACATGTGCTCATGTGCTCAGTGTGAACCTGCTTTCATCTGTGAAGAGCACAGGGCGCCAGTGGCGAATTTGCCAATCTTGGTGTTCTCTGGCAAATGCCAAACGTCCTGCACGGTGTTGGGCTGTAAGCACAACCCCCACCTGTGGACGTCGGGCCCTCATACCACCCTCATGGAGTCTGTTTCTGACCGTTTGAGCAGACACATGCACATTTGTGGCCTGCTGGAGGTCATTTTGCAGGGCTCTGGCAGTGCTCCTCCTTGCACAAAGGCGGAGGTAGCGGTCCTGCTGCTGGGTTGTTGCCCTCCTACGGCCTCCTCCACGTCTCCTGATGTACTGGCCTGTCTCCTGGTAGCGCCTCCATGCTCTGGACACTACGCTGACAGACACAGCAAACCTTCTTGCCACAGCTCGCATTGATGTGCAATCCTGGATGAGCTGCACTACCTGAGCCACTTGTGTGGGTTGTAGACTCCGTCTCATGCTACCACTAGAGTGAAAGCACCGCCAGCATTCAAAAGTGACCAAAACATCAGCCAGGAAGCATAGGAACTGAGAAGTGGTCTGTGGTCACCACCTGCAGAACCACTCCTTTATTGGGGGTGTCTTGCTAATTGCCTATAATTTCCACCTTTTGTCTATTCCATTTGCACAACAGCATGTGAAATGTATTGTCAATCAGTGTTGCTTCCTAAGTGGACAGTTTGATTTCACAGAAGTGTGATTGACTTGGAGTTACATTGTGTTGTTTAAGTGTTCCCTTTATTCTTTTGAGCAGTGTATATACAGTGGGGAGAACAAGTATTTGATACTCTGCCGATTTTGCAGGTTTTCCTACTTACAAAGCATGTAGAGGTCTGTAATTTTTATCATAGGTACACTTCAACTATGAGAGACGGAATCTAAAACAAAAATCCAGAAAATCACATTGTATGATCTTTAAGTAATTCATTTGCATTTTATTGCATGACATAAGTATTTGATACATCAGAAAAGCAGAACTTAATATTTGGTACAGAAACCTTTGTTTGCAATTACAGAGATCATACGTTTCCTGTAGTTCTTGACTAGGTTTGCACACACTGCAGCAGGGATTTTGGCCCACTCCTCCCTACAGATCTTCTCCAGATCCTTCAGGTTTCGGGGCTGTCGCTGGGCAATACTAACTTTCAGCTCCCTCCAAAGATTTTCTATTGGGTTCAGGTCTGGAGACTGGCTAGGCCACTCCAGGACCTTGAGATGCTTCTTACGGAGCCACTCCTTAGTTGCCATGGCTGTGTGCTTCGTGTCGTTGTCATGCTGGAAGACCCAGCCACGACCCATCTTCAATGCTCTTACTGAGGGAAGGAGGTTGTTGGCCAAGATCTCGCGATACATGGCCCCATCCATCCTCCCCTCAATACGGTGCAGTCGTCCTGTCCCCTTTGCAGAAAAGCATCCCCAAAGAATGCTGTTTCCACCTCCATGCTTCACGGTTGGGATGGTGTTCTTGGGGTTGTACTCATCCTTCTTCTTCCTCCAAACACGGCGAGTGGAGTTTAGACCAAAAAGCTCTATTTTCGTCTCATCAGACCACATGACCTTCTCCCATTCCTCCTCTGGATCATCCAGATGGTCATTGGCAAACTTCAGACAGGCCTGGACATGCACTGGCTTAAGCAGGGGGACCTTGCGTGCGCTGCAGGATTTTAATCCATGACGGCGTAGTGTGTTACTAATGGTTTTCTTTGAGACTGTGGTCCCAGCTCTCTTCAGGTCATTGACCAGGTCCTGCCGTGTAGTTCTGGGCTGATCCCTCACCTTCCTCATGATCATTGATGCCCCACGAGGTGAAATCTTGCATGGAGCCCCAGACCGAGGGTGATTGACCGTCATCTTGAACTTCTTCCATTTTCTAATAATTGCGCCAACAGTTGTTTCCTTCTCACCAAGCTGCTTGCCTATTGTCCTGTAGCCCATCCCAGCCTTGTGCAGGTCTACAATTTTATCCCTGATGTCCTTACACAGCTCTCTGGTCTTGGCCATTGTGGAGAGGTTGGAATCTGTTTGATTGTGTGTGGACAGGTGTCTTTTATACAGGTAACGAGTTCAAACAGGTGCAGTTAATACAGGTAATGAGTGGAGAACAGGAGGGCTTCTTAAAGAAAAACTAACAGGTCTGTGAGAGCCGGAATTCTTACTGGTTGGTAGGTGATCAAATACTTATGTCATGCAATAAAATGCAAATTAATTACTTAAAAATCATACAATGTGATTTTCTGGATTTTTGTTTTAGATTCCGTCTCTCACAGTTGAAGTGTACCTATGATAAAAATTACAGACCTCTACATGCTTTGTAAGTAGGAAAACCTGCAAAATCGGCAGTGTATCAAATACTTGTTCTCCCCACTGTATATATAGTACATACATAGATGGCGGCAGGTAGCCTAGTGTCATTGCCTGCTCCCGCTCTTCCTCCCCCTGGCGCTCGGATCCCCAGCATTACGCACTCAAGCCACCATCAATACGCACACCTGCCTTCCCCCCATCACACGCATTAGCGATCATTGGACTCACTTGGACTCAATTACTATCTGTCTGTTCCCTGCTTCGGGATTGTCATGTGTCCGTGTTACCCGTGTTCTGACGCTGTTCCTGTCTTGTTCTATGTCTGTTCCCTATTAAATGTTTGACTCCCCGTATCTGCTCCACTTCTTATGTAACCGATGTTACACCTAGAAGTTAAGCGCGTTGGGCCAGTAAACGAAAGGTCGCTGATTTGAATCCCTGAGCCGACTAGGTGACAAATCTGCCAATGTGCCCGCTTTACCCTAATTGCATCTGCAAGTTGCTCTGGATAAGAGCATCTGCTAAATGATGTGAATATATATACTACCTCAATCAGCCTGACTAACCGGTGTCTGTATGTAGCCTTGCTACTTTTATAGCCTCGCTACTGTATATAGCCTCGCTACTGTTTTTCACTGTCTTTTTACTGTTGTTTTTATTTCTTTACTTAACCTATTGTTCACCTAATACCTTTTTTGCACTATTGGTTAGAGGCTGTAAGTAAGCATTTCACTGTAAGGTCTACTACACCTGTTGTTTTCGGCGCACGTGACAAATAAACTTTGATTTGACGGTAGAGAAATTAACATTACATTTTTTGGCAACAACTCTGGTGGATTTTCCTGCTTTCAGCATGCCAATTGCACGCTCCTTCAAAACGTGAAGCATCTGTGGTATTGTGTTGTGTGACAAAACTGTACATTTTAGAGTGGCCTTTTATTGTCTCCAGCATAAAGTGCACTTGTGTAATGATCATGCTGTTTAATCAACTGTCAGGTGGATGGATTATCTTGGCAAAGGAGAAATGCTCACTAACAGGGATGTCCATGCCTTTGTAAAATATGTTAGTGTAACGGATGTGAAATGGCTAGCTAGTTAGCGGTGGTGCGCGCTAGAGCCTTTCAGTCGGTTACGTCACTTGCTCTGAAACCTAGAAGTAGTGGTTCCCCTTGCTCTGCAAGAGCCGCGGTCTTTGTGGAGCGATGGGTAACGACGCTTCGTGGGTGACTGTTGTTGATGTGTGCAGAGGGTCCCTGGTTCGCGCCCGAGGTCGGGGCGAGGGGACGGTCTAAAGTTATACTGTTACATTAGGTTACAGCCTTATTCTAAAATTGATTAAATAGTTTTTCCCTCATCAATCTATACCCAATACCCCATAATGACAAAGCAAAAACAGGTTTTTAGAAAAAAACTGAAATATCACATTTACATAAGTATTCAGACCCTGCACTCAGTACTTTGTTGAAGAACATTTTACAGCGATTACAGCCTCGAGTCTTCTTGGGTATGACGCTACAAGCTTGGCACAACTGTATTTGGGGAGTTTCTCCCATTCTTCTCTGCAGATCCTCTCAAGTTCTGTCAGGTTGGATGGGGAGCGTTGCTGCACAGCTATTTTCAGGTCTCTCCAGAGATGTTCGATGGGGTTCAAGTCATGGCTCTGGCTGGGCCACTCAAGGACATTCAGAGACTGGTCCCAAAGCCACTCCTGAGTTGTCTTGGCTGTGTGCTTAGGGTCGTTGTTCTGTTGGAAGGTGAACCTTTGCCCCAGTCAGGTCTACATTGTAGAATAATAGTGAAGACATCAAAACTATGTAATAACACATATGGAATCATGTAGTAGCCAAAAAAGTGTTTATTTGAGATTCTTCAAAGTAGCCACCCTTTGCCTTGATGACAGCTTTGCGCACTCTTGGCATTCTCTCAACCAGATTCATGAGGTTGTCACCTGGAATGCATTTCAATTACCAGGTGTGCCTTGTTAAAAGTTAATTTGTGGAATTTCTTTACTTCTTAATGCGTTTGAGCCAATCAGTTGTGTTGTGACAAAGTAGGGGTGGTATACAGAAAATGGTTCTATTTGGTATAAGGTAGCTGTTGTGAATTTGTTAGAATACTTGTTAGATTTTACTGCAGGAACTAGAAGCACAAGCATTTCGCTACACTCGCATTAACATCTGCTAACCATTACAATTTGTTTTGATTTGAAATAAGCAAAGAGAAACGACAGTCTGTCATTACTTTAAGACATGAAGGTCAGTCAATCCGGAACGTTTCAAGAACTTTGAAAGTTTCTTCAAGTGCAGTCGCAAAAACCATCAAGCGCTATGATGAAACTGGCTCCCATGAGGACCGCCACAGGAAAGGAAGACCCAGAGTTACCTCTGCTGCACAGGATAAGTTCATTAGAGTTAACTGCACCTCAGATTCCAGCCCAAATACATTTTTTCCAGAGTTCAAGTAACAGACAGATCTCAATATCAACTGTTCAGAGGAGACTGCGTGAATCAGACCTTTTTTTAATTTAACCTTTATTTAACTAGGCAAGTCAGTTAAGAACAAATTCTTATTTACAATAACGGCCTACCCCCCAATTGTGCGCCGCCCTATGGGACTCCCAATCATTTCCTCATGGTCGAATTACTGCAAAGAACCACTACTAAAGGACACCAGTAAGAAGAAGAGACTTGCTTGGGCCAAGAAACACGACCAATGGTCATTAGACCGGTGGAAATCTGTCCTTTGGTCTGATGCGTCCAAATTTGACCGGCGTGTCTTTGTGAGACGCAGAGTAGGAGTAAGGATGATCTACGCACCCGTGGTTCCCACCTTGAACTATGTAGGAGGAGATGTCAGATGTGATGGTGTGGGGATGCTGTGCTCGTGACATTGTCTGTAATTTATTTACAATTCAAGGCACACTTCACCAGTATGGCTACCACAGCATTCTGCAGCGATATGCCATCCCATCTGGTTTGCGCCTAGTGGGACTATCATTTGTTTTTCAACAGGATAATGACCCAAAACACACCTCCAGGCTGTGTAAGGGCTATTTGACCAAGAAGGAGAGTGATGGAGTGCTGCCTCAGATGACCTGGCCTCTACAATCACCTGACCTCAACCCAATTGAGATGGTTTGGGATGAGTTGGACAGCAGATTGAGGGAAAAGCAGCCAACAAGTGCTCAGTATATGTGGGAACTCCTTCAAGACTGTTGGAAAAGCATTCCAGGCGAAGCTGGTTGAGAGAATGCCAAGATTGTGCAATGCTGTCATCAAGGCAAAGGGTGGCTACTTTGATGTCTTCACTATTATTCTACAATGTAGAAAATAGTAAAAATAGAGAAAATCCCTTGAATGAGTAGGTGTGTCCAAACTTTTGACTGGTACTGTATGTATTATTATTTTTTACATCAAACTAGTCAGGGATTGCATCGGGAAAATAGCTTTCTTGTCTCACATTCAGTGGCTGAATCATAAAATGGATTCTATTTCTATAGGCTGATATATATTCTTTACCCTCTTCAGTTGAACAACCACATTATTGTGAAGGGCACCCCCTAGTGTTTCTTCAGCAGACTGCGAATTCTCTGTCTCAGTACTTCTTCGTGACAGCCAGGGAGGGGGAAGCACAGAACTGTAAGCTCAGGATCCATCTTAAAGAGAAAATACGAAATAGAAATCGCGTCCCAGGTTTATCTCTTCAAAGCTGTATATTTTCCGCGTGATCCGTGCTAGGGAGGCCGAGGAGGGGGCTGTGTCATCGTCTGTAGGATGTCCCGACATGAGGGTAAGTGAAAAATAGACGTCCATAGCTAACATTAGCTTCCTGGGGTTGGTCCAGTGGGTTGCCATGTTTTGTATTGCAATGCATTGGACAGGGCTCATGATGGCGGCCACCATGGATTTTCTCAACCTCCTGATTGCTGAGTAGATTGCTGAGTAGAACCAGGCTGATTCTTGATAACGACAGTCTCCGTATTTATGAACAGTCATGTTTCAAAGAAGTAATACTTCTAGTGAGCGGCCGTTTCTTATTCAAGCGAATTAGCTAATGCTAGGTAGCTTGCTAACTAACGTAGCTAAAGTGATGGTCCGACAGTCAGTTGCTATAGCTAGGACGTTGGCTAGCTAGCTTTCTTCAATGACAACGTCGTTAGCCAAGTAGTTAAGTTTCCAGACTGGCCTTTTTTAGGAAGGGTGAATGCGTGGTGTGTGTTGGTATGGCCACATTGTTTTCGTAGGTAGTTTGACTAAGTGCTGAAATACTCCATGCCACCCAAGAAGGGTTTGGTCACTGAATGCACTGTCATCAAGGTAGTTTGAGGCCTCAATCACAGTGGCCCAAACCTAACCAGGCAGCTAGCTAGCTGCTACCTAGTTTACAAACTAGTTCGCCTGTCTTCTACCTTCACTTAATTAACGTTATCTAGCTACCGGTGTTATGGTTAAATTCTTTAGCTAATTAGTTAACTTATTGGATCAGTAGAGTATGCTAGCTAACTGCAAACAGAGTGAATAGACTAACTAATATAAGTTAGCTAGCTAAGTTGACCCTGTTAGAGCACGGTTTTGGAGAACACCCGGCCTCAACCTACTTGATAGCTACTTAGACATCTGTCTGGCTTGCTACACTTGTTGGACTACGTCATATTAGGTCTGGATGAATAGCCAGGTCTGGATTTTTTCCTCTCCTATAACGTTAGCCAACTAAGGATCTGTGCACTTATGAAGGAAGGCCTGTCAGTGTATGGTGAAAGTGTTCTCAGTCTCTGTCAGTTCATAGCTATATCAAAATGACATACAGTTCCAAATAGGATGTTTTCCTAAGCAGCACACCTTTATCCAGAGTCCAGACAAGCATTGCATAGACACCCATAGGTGTGACAGACACCAGGCCTCTGAAAACCATTTGAGTAGTGTAGCAAGGGGTGTAACTAATTGATTTGGTGTCATTTTTTCCCATGAGTGCTTTATTGTCATCAAGGATGGGAAGTCAAGGGCTGTTGTCATCAGAGCAAGGGCAAATTCTCTATTTGGAGAATCCAGACAATTTAATGATAGATCAGTACAGAAGTTCTCTGAAATATCTGCGTTCGTTAATTAATTCTGGCTATCTTTTATTTTATTTAACCTTTATTTAACAAGGCAAGTCAGTTAAGAACAAATTCTTAGTTACATTGACGGGAGTCCCAATCACGGCCGGTTGTGATACAACCTGGAATCGAACCAGGGTCTGTAGTAACGCCTCTAGCACTGAGATGCAGTGCCTTAGACCGCTGCGCCACTCGGGATCCCTACTCCGATTTCAGAGCGCTCTCGTCTGGAGGAACCCTTGCTCTAGATGACATGAAAACAGCCTAACTGGGGCGAGTAAAATTGTCAGTGAGGTGTTCTCTCATTTGTGTCTGGAAGTAGCTGGCAAGCTAGCCAACTTTAGCAAGTTAGCTTTGGTGCTTGACTGCCGTTGTTAGGTCAGAACACTCGGATCAACCCTATTCCTCAGCCAGAGCATCCAGTGTGCTCCAAGAGCGACCCGCTCTGAATTTACAAACTGGACAATATGACAACTCTCTGAATTTACGAACGCCCAGAGCGCACTCTGAGTTTACTCTGGCACTCCAGAGTGAATTTACAAACGTACCCTAAATGTGAGCAATGAACAGCAGCATAGCCTAACCTTTTTCAGTTTCAGCACTTTGATTCTTGCTTTGTCAGAAGGAGGGACGTGTCAAATGCCTTGGCTTTATGACAGCGGTGAAATGGTCTCATTTCAGCAGCAGTAACAAAGTGGAGGTGGTGGTTATAGCAGTTTACATAGTGCCTGTTGGAAGGAGGAAACTACAGTATGTGTATCAGTACAGTATCACAGCAATCACCATGGGATATGATAGAGAAAAACCACAAAGGGACAGCTAGATGACAGTTTGGTGTCTTGTGTTTCTTTTAATTTTCACTCTGTCTATACACTCTGTTTCTTTTCTCCTGATCATCTCTTGTCTGTCCATCTGCAGTTTAGGCCTGCTTAATTTACTGCATTGTGATATAAAGGCCTGTTTTGCATTTGCAACAACAAATGCAAAAGAATACGTACGCATGAGAACCGGACAAGACGCGTCCCTATTATTCTGTTCTAGCCAGGTACACACACACACTGGCATTCATTAATGACCTGCCATTGATGTTCTGTGGATTAGAAAAATTCCTCTCCATTCACATTTGAGGGTTAGTGCCAGTGCCAATGTCATCCAGCCTCTCTTTCTGACTGTCTGCACACAGTGTCCTACTGCACCACGTTAATGGGCTATTAGCCTGTACATTTTGACATTGAATCCCTCCCTTGTTTTGCAGGTGTGAGCTGTGACGCGTGTTTAAAAGGGAACTTCAGAGGGCGCCGGTACAAGTGTTTAATTTGCTACGACTACGACCTGTGCGCATCGTGCTACGAGAGCGGAGCTACAACAACGAGACACACGTCGGAGCACGCCATGCAGTGTATATTAACCAGGGTAGACTTTGGTAAGGACATCTGCAGTGTAGATTAAACATGTTACATTATGAGAAGGGACAGGAGTTTTTTTTTCTGCCCACGTGACCCAGCAGCACTATCTTGTAGTTCTTCCTGGTCAGGTGACCCAGCAGGACTATCTTGTAGTTCTTCCTGGTCAGGTGGCCCAGCAGGGCTATCTTGTAGTTCTTCCTGGTCAGGTCATGTGGTCCGGAAAACTCTTCGCCCTTAATGTTATTATTAATTTGATTTTTGTTGATACTTCTGCTTTCAGTGTATTTGCATGGTGAATTTTAAATGTATTTTTGTCTTTGTTTTCTACCTTATGCGCGTTGAGCATGTGAAATGTGCACAAGAAATTCAATATGATTATTATTTGATATGAGGTTTGTTGTATTATGGTGATTATTATTAATGTGACTCTAAAGATGGATGGTTTTGCTTTTTAGACCTGTATTACGGCGGCGAGGCGTTCTCAGTAGAGCAGCCCCAGAGCTTTTCCTGTCCTTACTGTGGTAAAATGGGCTACACAGAGACATCCCTACAGGAGCATGTCACCTCAGACCATGCAGAGACTTCCACAGAGGTGGTAAGTGGGGGATATCATCCTAGTGTATCATCTAGCATCACTAAGACAGGACAGACTGGTCCCTCAGTCTAGCTCTGTTGCTCTTCTGCCTGAAAAAATGTGGCCTCCATTTCTTTCAATAGAATGTTTTGGTGTTTACCACCTCTAAAAATCTAGGGGAAACATTGTATCCAATGACATCTCATACATCCAAATTGGATTCCAGTGCTCATGGAAGCATTAACACAATTCTCAAATAATTATTTGACAACTGATGCTTGTGAATGGTCAGTTGAATATATCCAGAGGGTGCTTAATGCTTCATTTCAGATCTGTCCAATATGTGCTGCGTTGCCGGGCGGGGACCCCAATCACGTGACTGACGACTTTGCTGCTCATCTCACACTTGAACACAGAGCACCTAGAGACTTAATATCCTTTTACGCAGCTCGACTCTGTCTGTGTGTGTCGGTCTGTCTGCACGTGTGTATGTGTGTGTGTGCACGGTCTGCTTGTGTGTGCCTACCTACCTTTATGGATGTGACTACTATACACGTCTGTGGATGTGACTACTATACACGTCTGTGGATGTGACTACTATACACGTCTGTGGATGTGACTATTCCAGTTACTTGCGAGCCCCTTAGTCTGTACTCCTTAACCCACTGTGTTTTACGATGAGTCCAGTGGTGTCCGGCACGTGCGTCGGATGTTCCACCACGGTCGTGGGCTGGGCGGTCCTAGGGCACGCAGGACCAACATGCACTTTACTAGCAGCTCCACTGGAGGGCTCTCTTCCTCACAGAGTTCCTCTTACTCCCCCAGTAACAGGGAAGCCATGGACCCTATAGCAGGTGAGCAGTGCACCTAGTCTGACCAGTCTGTCTGTCAGTATAACTGCAAACAGAGTCTTCCTCATAGAAATGGATAGAGATGCTATAGTTTCTCCCCTCTTGTGGCTCCTATGTACTTGGTTACTCATGGAGTCATTTGACATAAAATAAGTAAAATTATCTTTCCATGAGACTGAATGGCTCCTGTCTCCAATGAAGTATAACCAGTACAACCACAGTGTAATGTCTCTTGTCCAAAGCACTGTGACACCCCTACAGTAGCGTGGTGTCTCCCAACAACGTGTCTATACTGGAGAATGTTCATTTGACTGTCACCAAAATGAACTCAAAATAAATCTCTTCATCTCCTCTCCCCACAGAGCTATTGTCTCAGCTGTCGGGCGTGCGGCGCTCGGCGGGAGGCCAGCTCAACTCGTCGGGCCCATCTGCGTCTCAGCTGCAGCAGCTACAGATGCAGCTGCAGCTGGAGCGCCAGCAGGCCCAGGCGGCCCGCCAGCAGCTGGAGACGGCCAGGAACGCCACACGACGCTCTAACCCCGGCGGCAACATCAGTGCCACCATCCCACCTCCCAGCGCCGTCGCCAACTCGGCCGGCGTGGCCGAGAGCAATCTCATGGCCTCCCACAGCTCCCAGTTCTTGCTCACACGGTGAGTTGTCTACTCGTGGACAGAGCCTTCTACTTAGTGTTTTAAAAACTGGATCAATGTTCTGCAGACTTGACATCTGAGGCCCTTCTGGAATTCTACCACATTGTTACAGCTCCCAGGACCCTAGTTGTTCCTATCAACTCCCTGTGGCATGGTCTCCCTTATCCTCCTGTTTGTCATCCCCCCCCTCGCGGTGTCGTGGGTGGACATCTACGCAGTGTCGTGTCTTTGTTATGCCAGATTAAGTGATAAGTGATATGACATGATATTTTATAAAATAATTTCTCTGTAATTAATATTACCTGATTAAACTAATCATGCAAATGTAATTAACTAGGAAGTCGGGGCACCACGGAATAATGTTTATAGAGCTGTTGTCTTCCGAATAAACTCTTAAAGACCTGATCATCTTTTATATCAATAGCAGTCACATCTGAACGTCGTAAAATTCTTGGTTATCTTCATAAACCCTGGCTAACAAGTTGAATCAGCAGTACAACATTTTGTTTAATTATTTATTTACTAAATACCTAAATAATCACACAGAATTACATATACACAGGATGGATCATACATTGATACCTAATTATGTCATACAAGAAAACGTCCCTGGCGGACGGAACCGATATGACGGCTGGTTACACAAAGAAAAGGGGGTTGGGTTTGAATGAAAGCGCGGGAAGACTGAGGAACCAATGGATTGGGTCTATCGGACCTCATGAAGCTATGCTATCGTAAATACAGAATCTAATGCATTCTAAATATCCGCCCATTTGCAAAAGGAAAATGGAAGAAATATTTACTCTGAGCTGCGCTTCGATAGATTGGTTGTAGTTGGAAGGCTGGGTTGCCCAGCAGAGATCTCGCTTGTCCTTTGAAGAATATGTATTGTGGTAGAACGGATACGTTGTAGTACCCTGTCTTTCTGAAGAGATTGTCTGTCCTTCCCTAGCCCACGTTTACAGCTGCTGCTGCTAACTCAACGTCTAGGATGTATCACGTCTTTAGTGAATAAGAGTTCAAAGTTCAAACCAAGTTGCTATAAGTTCATGCTATATTCTGGCTGGTATAGTCACATTCATCCTTCCAGCGTGTCGATCGTAACCTCCACATCTAAATTCACTCTTCTAAACTTATGGACATCAGTCTTCACGTCATCGGGAACACAATGTTAATTTCGTTAGGTTGTAGTCGTTCAACCATTCGCAACCAGAGCTCACGCTGAGGTTGGCTTAGTTCTGTAGTTGATATTAGCCCTTTTAAATGTATGGACAGCAGTCCTCACGTCATCGGGAACACCAGGTTGACTTTCGTCAATGGGCTTTTGTAGTGGTGGAGAGAAGGGCGTGTTTCATAGTTCACAACCAATGTCTGTTCAATTGGGCGTGGCCACTGAGTGAGCAGAGTTTACTTATGAAAACAATTCTCCAATTTAGAAGCTAAGATTGCATTTAATATTTTCACAAATAGTTTCATATTTAAACATTTAAATTGCACAACAATTCCATGTGACTCCGATAACTAGAATGTGTAGACTTTCCAAGATACAGTTTATGTCGTCCTATCATCAGTAATAATGTCTCAGACAACAACTGATCTGACATCATATTCTTTGGATTACTGAAATATGGTTCCGTTCACAACCTTTTGATGTTACCAGACTCTCTCTCTATGTTAACAAAGGGCTTTCCAAGAGTCAAATCTGTGGAGAGAGAAAAGGGGGAAAGGTATTTATGGGGGTCATAAACCTCACCAACAGGACGTCATGACAGCGGTGTCGTCTCCCAACCCCCTTACCTCAACTAGAGGTCGACTGATTATGATTTTTCAATGCCGATCCTGATTTATTGGAGGACCAAAAATACCAATTAATCGGACAGTGTGTGTGTGTGTAATAATGACAATTACAACAATACATCAATGAACACTTATTTTAACTTAATATAATACATAAATAAAATCTATTTAGTCTCAAATAAATAATAAAACATGCTCAATTTGGTTTAAATAATGCAAAAACACAGTGTTGGAGAAGAAAGTAGAAGTGCAATATGTGCCATGTAAAAAAGCTAACGTTTAAGTTCCTTGCTCAGAACATGAGAACATATGAAAGCTGGTGGTTCAATATTCCCAGTTAAGAAGTTTTAGGTTGTAGTTATTATGACGCGTCGACTATTTCTCTCTACCACTATTGGATGTTCTAATAGGCACTTTAGTATTGCCAGCCTAATCTCGGGAGTTGATAGGCTTGAAGTCATAAACAGCGCTGTGAAGCAAGCATTGCTAAGAGCTGCTGGCAAACGCAGTAAAGTTTGAATGAATGCTTACGAGCCTGCTGCCGCCTACCACCACACAGTCAGACTGCTCTATCAAATCATAGACTTAATTATAATAACCACAGAAATACGAGCCGTTGGTCATTAATAAGGTAAAATCCGGAAACTATCATTTAGAAAACAAAACGTTTATTCTTTCAGTGAAATACGGAAACGTTACGTATTTTATCGAACGGGCTGCAACCCTAAGTAGAAATTATTGCTGTTATATTGCACAACCTTTAATGTTATGTCATAATTATGTAAAATTCTGGCAAATTAGTTCGCAACGAGCCAGGCGGCCCAAACTGTTGCATATACCCTGACTCTGCGTGCAATGAACGCAAGAGAAGTGACACAATTCCCCTAGTTAATATTGCCTGCTAACATTAATTTCTTTTAACTAAATATGCAGGTTAAAAAAAATATACTTGTGTGTATTGATTTTAAGGAAGGCGTTGATGTTTATGGTTAGGTACATTTGTGCAACGATAGTGATTTTTTTTCTCGAATGCGCTTTCGTTAAATCATCCCCCGTTTGGCAAAATGGGCTGTGATTCGATAATAAAGTAACAGGCACCGCATTGATTATATGCAACGCAGGACAAGCTAGTTAACCTGGTAATATCATCAACCATGTGTAGTTAACTAGTGATTATGTGAAGATTGATTGTTTTTTATAAGATAAGTTTAATGCTAGCTAGCAACTTACCATGGCTCCTTGCTGCACTTGCGTAACAGGTGGTCAGCCTGCCATGCAGTTTCCTCGTGGAATGCAATGTAATCGGCATCCAAAAATACTGATTACCGATTTATGAACTTGATATCGCCTCTACTCCCAACCCCCTTACATGGTGTCTCCCACAACCCCTTTACATGGTGTCTCCCACAACCCCTTTACATGGTGTCTCCCACAACCCCTTTACATGGTGTCTCCCACAACCCCTTTACATGGTGTCTCCCACAACCCCATTACATGGTGTCTCCCACAACCCCTTTACATGGTATCTCCCACAACCCCTTTACATGGTATCTCCCACAACCCCTTTACATGGTATCTCCCACAACCCCTTTACATGGTATCTCCCACAACCCCTTTACATGGTATCTCCCACAACCCCTTTACATGGTGTCTCCCACAACCCCTTTACATGGTGTCTCCCACCTCAGTCTGTTCTCAGCATCCACAGGCCTACCCAGGTCTTTTCTCCCACTACCTTGAACCGTCTCTCCCATTTCCTTCACGTAGTCCCTTTGGTTTGTGTTAACCAGGTATCCTCCTCTCTGTCCTCCTACAGTTTGAATGAGCCCAAGATGTCGGAGGCGGAGCGGCAGGCGCTGGAGGGTGAGCGCGCCGACCGCAGCCTGTTTGTCCAGGAGCTGCTGTTGAGCACGCTGATGCGCGAGGAGAGCTCCTCTTCGGACGAGGACGAGCGGCGAGACTTTGCCAGCTTTGGGGCCATGGGCTGCGTGGATATCATGCCTTTAGATGTGGCCCTGGAGAACCTCAACCTCAGGGAGAGCGGTTACAACAGCAGCTCTAGGAGCTCTAAGGAACCTCCACCGCCTCCTCTTTGATGATATCCCAGCACCACGCAGACTTTGTCCTCTGTGCTGCCACTGCCAGTGACGGGCATGCAGCAGGATCTTTTGGGGTTTGTTTTTTGGTGATTGTAATTTCAGGTCTGTCACCTTTGTTACATTTGTGTACAACCATAAAAAAGGAGAGCGGGAGCGATTGGGGAAAGTGCAAGTGGATGAGTGCGCAGGGCTGAGCGAGCGAGAGATTGAGAGAATATATATATATATATCTCAAATGTTGATAATCAGTTCTACACAACAAATTTTTTCCTTTAGCAGGTAAGCATTAGGTAGATGTGGCCGATCTCTCTTCCTGTTCTCATGCAAAATGATCTCCTTATAAATACTCCACATTCAGAACCTGAAGAGGAACCAGACACCCTATGGTGAAGCTGCTGTGTATTTATGACTTAACAAATAAAAAGTGCTTGGATGGTTAACCATAAACTACTGCATGAGGTTCTTTGCATCGTGCATGACTTTTAATGACCTCATCATTAAAAAGGGAGAGAGAAAATATTCCGACGCTTTCTCTCGCCAACCATTTTAAACGGTTACTTGAAACATGATTGAGTTTTTCCGCAAAATGTGATATCGCAAAAAAAACTGACATGCTGAATAATTTAGGAACTTTTTCAAACTTTTTTGTTTGAAATAGAAAAACACAACATATTGGAATCTGCAGTAGCTTTAAAAAGAAAACAATGCAATGTGTTTATCTCTCAGCTCCGGTTGGTCCTTCCCTCCTTTGTGACATCTTCTGAATATAACAACAACTTGCTGCACTAACAGCAAAACTCAAGAGAAACTCGAGACGTCTGCATTCACTTAGCAGATAAAATAATACAATACTAGGAGCAGAAGAACAGATCTTGTCTCTGACATTTTTCCTAGCTGTTGATTGTTTTAGTGATAAGCTGTGTGTAACCACCAGATGTAGTTTCTAATTTATGCACCTGTACAGAAGAACTAGTCTCACATTCTTATCGATCGCACTCTACTCTTCTCCATCTCTCTGCTTCTGTAGGCCCAGACTCCCTAAGTTCATTTGTATTACTTTCTTTGAGGAAGGGGAGTGCGAGACTTTCCACATTGCAGGCATTGTTTTTGTTCGACTGAAGACTTTTATTTTTTTCTCAGCTAAGGATAGCACCTTCTATTTATTCTTTTAGTTTCTCTGATTCTGTTAAGCCTTGTAATGAATCATACCACCTCCATGCCTATACTCTTATCCTCTGTAAAATACAATGAGATGTATATTGAATTTGTGCGTTAACTTTCATAATGGTTCTAGGATATGGGCAGACTTTTTTTTTTTTTATGTAAATTTAGAATACAATAAACTGCGCACAGCTTTTGATGAAACCAAGCCCCTCCCTCTTGATCTTTGTGGTGTCTTATTCGGCTACTGTTATAGGGCTCTTCACACTACTGAGCTGAGCTGGCCTGGTTACTCATCCACCATAGTTGCTGGACAGGACAATGTGAGAAGAAAATATACAACCCTTATCCAGTACAGTTTTGGTTTGGATCTGCTAGTGTGAAAAGGGTATATGTGTCACCATGTGCTAGGCTATAAAGGGATACTGTGAGATTCTGGGAATAAAGCCATTTTCTAGTTCCCCCGTGTCAGGTGAACTTGTGGATACCATTTTTGTCTTTGCGTACAGTATGAAGAAAGTTAGAGGTCGTTTTGTGAGCCAATGCTAACTAGAGTTAAGCAATGACGATGTCTTCAGGTACAGTAGCATACTCAACAGGCCCTACGATTGTATTTACGATTTCATCTGACTCTGGGTAAGTAGAACAATTTCTTAATTGCCAGAATCTCGCAGTATCCCTTTAAGGAGTTATTCTATTTAACTGGGTGTGTACCAAACAAGGTTACAAAAGCAAGGCTCAACAAAATACTATTGTGCAGCACCAACTTCCCTGGTTGTAAAGACCAATGGACCCTGTGTACTTTGACCTCTCACTACCTATGCACATCAATGCCTGCACCTTTTTACTACTAGTATGACTGAGCAGTGAGCAACACACTGCACTCACTATGGAAACAAGTAGGACCTAGTGCCTATAAACACAGCCTCACCCTTGTCCTACAAACAATGCTGTGCCTGTAGACAGCCGTTTCCCTGGACCTGCAAACTACACTGAGATTTTTTTCAAACACAGTAGCTAGCTACATACTAACCATACTCAACTCTACCTGCATGACAGAGTGGATTTGGAAAGTATTCAGACCTCTTGACTTTTCCCACATTTTGTTACGTTAGTCTTATTCTAAAATTGATGAAATAAAAACTCATCAATCTACACAAAATACCCCATAATGACAAAGCAAAAACTTATTTTGGGGGGGGTGCAAATTTATTAAACAGAAATACCTTATTTACATAAGTATTCAGACACTTTGCTATGAGAATTGAAATTGAGCTCAGGTGCATCCTGTTTCCATTGATCACCCGTGAGACGTTTCTACAACTTGATTGGAGTCCACCTGTGGTAAATTCAATCGTTTGGACATGATTTGGAAAGGCACACACCTGTCTATATAAAGGTGCCACAGTTGACAGTGCATGTCAGAGCAAAAACCAAGCCATGAGGTCGAAGGAATTAGCTGTAGAACACCAAGACAGGATTGTGCACAGTTCTGGGGAAGGGTACCAAAACATGTCTGCAGCATTGAAGGTCCCCAAGAACACAGTGGCCTCCATCCTTATGGAATGAAGTTTGGAACCACCAATAAGCTTTTTCTGCGGGGTTGTGTTGGTGGTGTAACCGTGTTAGAGCTGTCAAATCTGTGAGCTCTTGTGGTCATTGTCACAAACCACAGAAGTTCAGAACGAGAAATTGTAAGCTATATGGAAATGACACATTGTAATGCATTTTAAAGAAATAATAGGTTAAAATCAGTGTACGAACTTGTCACACAGCTGCATGGGATTTCTACTCGTGCATCCAATGCAGGAGCCGCTTGTTGATTTGACAGCTCTATCACAGTTCACCCTCCTACACGCTTTAAACATTTTTAAAAAAAGCAATGAAAAACGATTTGTCAGCTTATGCAGGTTACCGCTGATCTGATTGAATCCTGGCCTAAATGACTGCAACAAAGGTTATGCTCATTAGGGCACACTGTAGCAAAATGTTTTGCAACGGAAAATGAGTTTCAATTTTTTTAATTGGGTAAGTTCAGATAGAGAACCACTCCGTTTTGTGCCTAATGAAATCGCCAGGCACTAGGAGAAGAATTTGCTGTCCCCAAATCTTAACCTAGTTAAGCTGCAGCTGGCCCAGAACAAAGCGGCACGTCTTGCTCTTCATTGTAATCAGAGGGCTGATATAAATACTATGCATGGCAGTCTCTCTTGGCTAAGAGTTGAGGAGAGACTGACTGCATCACTTCTTCTTTTTATAAGAAACAATGTGTTGAAAATCCCAAATTGTTTACATAGTCAATTTACACACAGCTCTGACACACACACTTATGCCACCAGGGGTCTTTTCATAGTCCCCAAATTCAGAACAAATTCAAGAAAATGTACAGTATTATATAGAGCCCTTATTGCATGGCGCTTCCTTCCATCTCATATTGCTCAAATGATAAAGCAAACCGGCACAACGACGCTCCCCTATTTGACCTAGATAGTTTGTGTGTATGCATTGATATGTAGGCTACATGTGCCTTTTTTTAAATGTATGTAGTTCTATTCTTGTCTAATGATGTTCTGTATTATGTCATTCTGTATTATGTTTCATGTTTTGTGTGGACCCCAGGAATCCTAATAAAATACCAAATAACCAGTTGGGGAGGAAATGTAAGAACTGTCCTAGGGACCACTTCATCCTGCGCAGCGAACACTGCTAGTTTTGATTTGACTGTGTATCAGGACCTTTGCTACGGGCCAGCTGCCGTTGTCACTTAACTGGGTTTGTTAGATCCCAACTTTGACCTTGGAATTCCTTTCATAAAACTGCGAGGGCTGGTTCTTTCAAAATAGCCACCAGATGCAATGGCGGGTGCACGTATCAAGTATCAATCAACACTGCTTAGATACTCTGCCTGTCTATCAGACAGAATAGAGAGTTGGGTCGTATTCAGTAGGCACAAAATGTAAGAAAGTACCTCCCTGGAAAGAACAGCTATCTGAACAAGTAACTCCTTTTCGTTTTCTGTTGCAAAAACATTTTGCTATGGTGTGCCCTGATGGTGGAGCAGGAGCAGTAAATCAATGTGATTTATGAGATGCATGGATCTGGTGAGGCTACTGGGGTACAATGACTGAAATGACCTCTGCCAGCAATTCCATGATAGATTGGGAGCGTGCTATGGAATTCTGCTGCAGGTCGGTAGCCTACTTGCAATATATCATGTGAATTGATTTGATGAGTTATTATTGGCATATCCGGTTTACAATTTCACATAACTTGCTAACAATTGAACAGTTGCACAAAGATGCCCATATCTCAGATAATTCAATCAGCTTTGTGTTCTATAAATTATTTAGATGTACACAACCTCACAGAACATAATGCATGAGATTGGTATTGTAAATTATAACTGACATTCTGAAAGGAGACAACTTATTGTAAGACATACCACCTTTATTAAATGCACAGTGTTACAAGGAACAATTCCATTAACTGCAGAGAAGTTACTCGCATGATGCACAAAGATTTGATTGATAGAACTGAATGTTACGTAAGCAGTGACACTGAATCTGCTGGGGGAAAAACACACACACCGCAGCTCAGGGGCATCGTACTCACAAACGTATGAACGCATACACTGACTCTCACTCGACATCATTCAGCCAGCAAGACACTGACTCTCACTCGACATCATTCAGCCAGCAAGTAAAACATATCTGCACAGGGATAAGAAAAACAATTAAATGATGCTTTTTCATATTTACAAAATAACCAGTGGCAATCCCCCCCATCCCAAGAGATTACATTCAAAAAAAGGTCCCATCCCGAGAGATTACATTCAAAATAACATACTATTATTCATGATGCAAAGTCACAGTTATTCATCTGAAAGAAGACCAATAGGCCAGAAATAGACGAGTGGTTGGGTGGGGAAATGATGGCCTCTGTCCCCATTGGTTCACCTGGTCGCTGGATTTGGTCGTTCGACGTTCCGGGTGACCAAGACGTTATGGCCTTCTCACAGACAGACGGCACTCAGTCAGTCATAACCTCTATGGTCCTTCCACCAGATAGGAAAGAAGGGTGAGCTGGGATATAGCACTGAATCAGTTCCTTCTTCATAGAGAAAATACAATACTCTCTTCTCGAGTTCCAAAGTTCCACCAAAAAATGTGATAGTATTCTCACTGATATGAACAAGCACAAATAAATTATATTTGTTTTTTTAGCACTAATATATTTGTATTTACATATTGCCAGTGGCCCATAACACATTTTTGTCACACGTTTTTTGATAAAGTACCTGTTTGAAACAGAATATACTATAGAACATACTATTAATTTAGACAAATATACGAACTGTACAGAATGGAATGCAGATTACAGGCGATTCAGAATATTCAGAGCAGACACACATGACTATAATAGAGAATGGCCTAAAATGCTGGAACTGGTCAAGAAAGAACCAACCATTGACGGATCATGGTCGCCAAACAAATATGTACGCTTTTTCAGTGTTATGTTGCAGACAGTCCAACATAGCTGAGGGCAGGTTTTTGTGGTGTTTAGCAAAGAATGCAACAGGGATGATGGTGATAATACAACAATTGAATTGACAGTGGCTCAAAGCATAGGAGTTTGGGTGTGCACTTCTGACTCACTAAAGAGCATTATGAAGTTAATCTATTGCCACAGCAAACATTAATGCACTGGATAATCTCCATATCAAAAGCCAAAGGTTATGGGAACTGGGATCTTATGTAGTATCACTGATAAAACAGTAGTGTAGAGATCACGTTTATGAGTAAGAGTTCGGCCAAGATTCTATCCGATAGCCCCTTTTCGGCTATGCATGTTAGCGTCGCCGTGGAGATCGTGTTCAAAGTAAACACTGCAGATGTCGGCTCAATTGGAAATGACCGTTAAATGCAAACTGCGCTACAACGTGGATCTTTCGCAGTCCGGATTGAATCCTGGCCTTAGCCTACTCCAGTAAAGACAGCATAGAGATAGAGAATGTGGAAAGATTTTACATTGATATCACTGCAGAAACAATCTGATTTGAAATGCCTTACATACAGACACTTAGCAGATCCCTGTGACATGAATGGTCCTTTTCCATATTGACCAGTCATAATAGGGAATGCATGATCACCATGAAGATTCAGTCAAAAGCAGGGGAGATGGTGGTTGATAGGAAGTTGTTTAGGTAATCATATAGTGGTACATACTGCCTCAACTCTGTCAGAGTTACCTAGTCATCACATCCTTGATAGGACCTGTTCAGGAGGCCTCACAGCTCTACTGTACAACATGGGGGATCAGACTTAAGGTACTCTCACAACTGATCCTAACCACTGCAATAGCTTATAGGTCAAAGATCATCAACTACACTGAACAAAAATATAAACGCAACATGTAAAATGTTGGTCCCATGTTTCATGAGCTGAAATAAAAGATCCCAGAAATTGTCCATACACACAAAAAGCTCATTTTGCTCAAATTTTGTGCACAAATTTCTTTACATCCCTGTTAGTGAGCATTTATCCTTTGCCAAGATAATCTATCCACCTGGCAGGTGTGGCATGATCATTACACAGATTAACCTTGTGCTGAGGACAACAAAAGGCCACTCTAAAATGTGCAGTTTTGTCACAACACAATGTCACAGATGTCTCAAGTTTTGAGGGAGTGTGCAATTGGTATGCTGACTGCAGGAATGTCCACCAGAGTTGTTGCCAGATAATTTAATATTAATTTCTACCGTAAGCCACCTCCTGCCAAATTCTCTAAAATGATGTTGTACATCCAACCGGCCTCACAACCGCACACCACGTGTAACCACGCCAGCCCAGAACCTCCACATCCGGCTTCTTCACCTGTGGGATCGTCTGAGACCAGCCACCCAGACAGCTGCTGAAACTGAGGAGTATTTCTGTTGGTAATAAAGCCCTTTTGTGGAGAACTCAGATGGCTGATTCAGATATAGCTGGCTTTAGATACTTACAATAGTCTATCCACTCAGAAATCGACTGTTTGGAATGATGAATTTAAGATTTATTTTTGTTGTTATTTTTGTTGGCTGGGCCTGGCTCCCCAGTGGGTGGGCCTGGCTCCCAAATTGGTGGGCCCATCATGTGAAATTCATAGATTAGGTCCTAATTTATTTATTTAAATTGACTGATTTCCTTATATAAACTGTAACTCAATAAAATCATTGAAATTGTTGCATGTTTCGTTTATATTTTTGTTCAGTATAGATTCAGCTGCGGGCCGATGTCTTCATTGAGCGGATGCTCAGGGGGCCGGAATATAGTTATAAATCATTTGTAGACTACAAATAGACCGCATGAAGTCCAGACCTTGCTTACGTTTGTATACGGTCACATACAGTTGAAGTCGGAAGTTTACATACACATATATGCATAGTCACTTTAACTATACATTCATGTACATACTACCTTATTGGGCCGACCAACCAGTGCTCCCGCACATTGGCTAACCGGGCTATCTGCATTGTGTCCCACCCACCACCCGCCAACCCCTCTTTTACGCTACTGCTACTCTCTGTTCATCATATATGCATTGTCACTTTAACCATATCTACATGTACATACTACCTCAATCAGCCTGACTAACTGGTGTCTGTATGTAGCCTCGCTACTGTATATAGCCTGTCTTTTTACTGTTGTTTTATTTCTTTACCTACCTATTGTTCACCTAATACCTTTTTTGCACTATTGGTTAGAGCCTGTAAGTAAGCATTTCACTGTAAGGTCTACACCTGTTTGTATTTGGCGCACGTAACAAATAAACTTTGATTTGATTTGACTTAGGTTGGAGTCATTAAAAATCATTTTCATCCATCCCACAAATTTCTTGTTAACAAACTATAGTTTTGGCAAGTTGTTTAGAACATCTACTTTGTGCATGATTTTAATAATAATTTTTCCAACAATTGTTTACAAACAGATTATTTCACTTATAATTCACTATATCACAATTCCAGTGGGTCAGAAGTTTACATACTGTACACTAAGTTGACTGTGCCTTTAAACAGCTTGGAAAATTCCAGAAAATGATGTCATGGCTTTAGAAGCTTCCTATAGGCTAATTGACATCATTTGAGTCAATTGGAGGTGTACCTGTGGATGTATTTCAAGGCCTACCTTCAAACTCAGTCCCTCTTTGCTCATGGGAAAATCAAAAGAAATCAGCCAAGACCTCCGAAAATAATTGTAGACCTCCACAAGTCTGGTTCATCCTTGGGAGCAATTTCCAAACGCCTGAAGGTACCACGTTCATCTGTACAAACAATAGTACGCAAGTATAAACACCATGGGACCACGCAGCCGTTATACCGCTCAGGAAGGAGACGCGTTCTGTCTCCTAGAGATTAACTTACTTTGGTGCGAAAAGTGCAAATCAATCCCAGAACAACAGCAAAGGACCTTGTGAAGATGCTGGAGGAAACAAGTACAAAAATATCTATTGCCACAGTAAAACGAGTCCTATATCAACATAACCTGAAAGGCCACTCAGCAAGGAAGAAGCCACTGCTCCAAAACCGCCATAAAAAAAGCCAGACTACGGTTTGCAACTGCACATGGGGACAAAGATCGTACTTTTTGGAGAAATGTCCTCGGGTCTGATGAAACAAAAATATAACTGACCAAAATGACCATCGTTATGTTTGGAGGAAAAAGGGGGAGGCTTGCAAGCCGAAGAACACCATCCCAACCGTGAAGCACGGGGGTGGCAGCATCATGTTGTGGGGGTGCTTTGCTGCAGGAGGGACTGGTGCACTTCACAAAATAGATGGCATCATGAGAAAGGAAAGTTATGTGGATATATTGAGGCAACATCAGTCATGAAGTTAAAGCTTGGTCACAAATGGGTCTTCCAAATGGACAATGACCCCAAGCATATTTCCAAACTTATGGCAAAATGGCTTAAGGACAACAAAGTCAAGGTATTGGAGTGGCCATCACAAAGCCCTGACCTCAATCCTATAGACAATTGTGGGCAGAACTGAAAAGGCATGTGCGAGCAAGGAGGCCAACAAACCTGACTCAGTTACACCAGCTCTGTCAGGAGGAATTGGCCAAAATTCACCCAACTTATTGTGGGAAGCTTGTGGAAGGCTACCTGAGACGTTTGACCCAAGTTAAACAATTTAATGGCAATGCTACCAAATACTAATTGAGTGTATGTAAACTTCTGACCCACTGGGAATGTGATGAAAGAAATCAAAGCTGAAATAAACTATTCTCTCTACTATTATTCTGACATTTCACATTCTTAAAATAAAGTGGTGATACTAACTGACCTAAGGCAGGGCATTTTACTAGGATTAAATGTCAGGAATTGTGAAAAACTGAGTTTAAATGTATTTGGCTAAGGTGTATGTAAACTTCCGACTTCAACTGTATATCTCTATTATGCGTGGTAATACTTTGGAACATATTTCCAAATTTAAAATCAATTGGGGCTGCTTTTCTGGTGTTTTTACATTCTTATGTCCAAAAATAAAAATATATAATTATTTTTTGATCAGAAAACTTGGGGGGCAAATAAAATCACCCAGGGGCCGAATTTGGCCGCCAGGTGGGGAATCCTGTTATAGGATATGATATATACTGTATATCAATCAATGTAAGATCACAGAATCACACCCTGGTTGCAATAATATGCAATACAAAATGGAAACATGTAAATTAGTAATTTAAGTGCATAAATAGCTGAATAGGGGCATTCTACCAGAAAACCTTTTCTAACTCAAGGCTCATACTAAGAGCAGTGCCCATACTCTGTCGATTCCCCACAAGTACAGCTGAAATAAATCAAATATCCTCAAAGGCAAAATCCATAATTTCCTATCAGCTTCAATATACTGTAACATTTTATCAATGTCGACAACAACCTCAACAACATTTGTAAAGCTGCCTTTGAAAATGCAAAACAAACAGTGTAGTAGAGTTATGGGCCACCAAAAGAATCATACGCTGGAGGATAAAGGGGATTCTCTATCTAAAGGGGATGCTCTATCACCAGCCATTGCTGGTGAATGTGCTCTTCACAAACGACAAAACAAAAGGACAATGTTTTGCTATGCTCAACTTCCATACTGCTGTGATTTGAGTTGAGGCAACTCAAAGTTCCTCCCTGTTCCAACTTTATACTAGGATATTTTTCACTGTGCTTTAGTTATGCAGTTAAGACTGACATGTGTAGTGCATTCTAACCACATTCAAAACACCAACACCTTCTACATGGACAATGGACAATGTCAGTAGCTAGCAAAATATATTCAGATAGAAAATACCACTGATAATGAACCACAACCAGAAAACATCCATAAAAAAAATATTTAAAAAAAAATAAAGAATTATAAATATGGCATAGAGATGCCATTGTCTTTTAAAAGGTAAACGCTTATTTGAATAAGATTAAAGTGTTTTGGTAATATGCACATATGGATATTAACACTCAGGGGATTAACGGTGTTGGTTGTGTGGCTCTCATTCTCTCTGGACTGAGGGTACCTACATAGAGACTTAACATAACATTCATAACCCTACATACTGCAGTACATTAGCATTTCATAAATACACCGGGAAAAACATTCGTGACATGCTTACATACTGCTTATGAATGTGTTATGAAGTCATTATAAGTTCTAAGAGGTACCCTTCAAGTGCCAACATATCAACTCCACAGCTCTGGTTGGCCATGACGACAACAGAGTCCAGTCACAAATCAAAATGTAAAGACATGACTTAACATGAAAACAACAGAGTCAAGAGCCCTTGACATCAATTAGAAAGTTCTCACATCATAAAAATAGTCCATGACATCTATATAAGCGGTAAGCCTTACTTCATTGCAATGGGTTTAGTTTTCTTTGCACGTCTCGACTTTATATGTTGCTCCACACGAGATGTTCCTCCTCATGTTAGGAGGAACAAGGAAATGCTGTATCCATGTTGGCACGTGTCCATGATGATTTTGACACGCAGTCATTTTCCCTTGGTTTATCACCAGCAAACACAGTACAATAAAAAAGGATCTGTTTCGCTGACCCAGATTTAGCCTACTCCTTGACTAAATTACAATTTAATAAAGATTACTGATCATTTGGTTTCATGGACATTATTAAGTTATTCTTTGACTATTATTTAAAAAGTCCCCGTCAAAGTCCAGGAGTATGTAATTCAAGGTTAACTGATGTTTATGAAATCCTATTTTTTGCTCTTGATTAACTAAACCAGAATTGGGCCTACTCCGGGATTCTTTTAATCTGGGTTTGAGAAAAGGGTCCTAAGAGTATTTTCAAATGGACAAGGAAAGGAAATTGCAATCAAATGTAAGGTTTTTGTCTATGTGATGAGGAGGCAGAAGCACAGTCAGCACACAGAAACACATACAGTATGCTCACACACACCTCCACCCTCATCCTACCCATAAACACACATACAGTATGCTCACACGCACAAACTCCACCCTTATTCACATCCATACAAACAGTATGCTCGCTCGCACGCACACAACTCCACACTCATTCCCACCCATACACAAACCCAGCCGACCAGACTCACTCAGCCCAGAATATCCAGGTAGACAGGCGAGGCCTTGGACAGATTCTGGAGCAGGCTGTGGATCTCTTTGATGTTCAGTCTCATGTAGGGTTCTCTCTGCCAGCAGCCCAGCATCAGGTCGTACACCTCCTTTGGACAAGAACGCGGCCGCTGCAGCACGCGCCCCTGGGTGATGCACTCAATCACCTGTAGGGGGAGCACCACGGGTCACTACCACTGCTCAGTACTTTTTCAATTTAATTCAAATGAAATGCATTTATCCCCACAGGGTCAATCAAGGAAGCCATTGCTCACATGATAACAGCATCTAAACAAATGTGAGGTTCACCAAGGTGATATGTTTTATAGACTGGTTTATTTAATAGATTGCTGGGAAATGTACAGTAGTTCATTTTATTGTTATTATTTAACCTTTATTTAACTAGGCAAGTCAGTTAAGAACAAATTATTATATACAATGACGGCCTACCCCTGTCAAAACCTACACAGCCTGGAGGTGTGTTTTGGGTCATTGTCCTGTTGAAAAACTAATCATAGTCCCACTAGACGCAAACCAGATGGGATGGCGTATCGCTGCAGAACGCTGCAGAATGCTGTGTGCCTTGAATTCTAAATAAATCACAGACAGTGTCACCCACACCATCACACCTCCTCCTCCATGCTTCATGGTGAGAACTACACATGCGCAGATCATCTGTTCACCTACTCTGTGTCTCACAAAGAGACGGTGGTTGGAACTAAAAATCTCAAATTCAGACCAAATGACAGATTTACAATGGTCTAATGTCCATTGGTCATGTTTCTTGGCCTAAGCAAGTCTCTTCTTATTGGTGTCCTTTAGTAGTGGTTTCTTTGAAGCAATTTGACCATGAAGGCCTGATTCACGCAGTCTTCTCTGAACAGTTGATGTTGAGATGTGTCTGTTACTTGAACTCTGTGAAGCATTTATTTGGGTTGCAATTTCAGAGGCTATTAACTAATGAACTTATCCTCTGCAGCAGAGATAACTCTGGGTCTTCCTTTCCTGTGGCGGTCCTCATAAGCCAGTTTCATCATAGCGCTTGGTGGTTTTTGAGACTGCGCTTGAAGAAACGTTCAAAGTTCTTGAAATGTTCCGGATTTACTGACCTTCATGTCTTAAAGTAATGATGGACTGTCATTTCTCTTTGCTTATTTGAGCTGTTCTTGCCATAATATGGACTTGGTCTTCTATCAAATAGGGCTATCTTCTGTATACCACCCCTACCTTGTCACAACACAACTGAATGGCTCAAACGCATTAAGAACTTCCACAAATGAACTTTTAACAAGGCACACCTGTTAATTGAAATACATTCCAGGTGACTACCTAATGAAGATGGTTGAGAGAATGCTAAGAGTGTGCAAAGCTGTCATCAAGGCAAAGGGTGGCTACTTTGAAGAATCTCAAATATAAAATATATTTTGATTTGTTTAACAATTTTTGGGTTACTACATGATTCCATAAATATTATTTTATAGTTTTGATGTCTTCGTTATTATTCTACAATGTAGAACATAGTATAAGACAAACCCAGGAATGAGTAGGTGTGTCCAAACTTTTGACTGGTACTGTATATTCATAATACATTTCAAATCTATGTGGACAATACGAATGTGACCTACTGTAACTAAGATTAGAAAAAGAGACAACAGCAGAGTGATGTATTGGAGATAAATCTCATCATTGGATGTCAGGTGCTATGGTTAGGGACCTGTGTTTTGGGCTATCATGTCACATGACCTCAATTTGAACCTTTATTTTAAGTATTTTCCAAAATTACACCACAAATTAAAGCAATTGTCTGAGGATGGTGCCGGACTATCTGACATAAAAATAAAAGGGGACAGTTTGTTGAAAAAGCTTTAAATAAGAGTTTAAAATCCAGGTCATGTGACATGACTGTCCAAAACACAAGGCCCTAACTATGCTACCAGTGTAGTCAATCTACTTTAGGAAAGGTTTGAGCTTCCGTCTCTGACCTTGTCATCTCAGAACCCAGAACCAAATCCCATTGAGTGCTGCTGTCTGTCATAAGAGACTACTGACCTCATTGTTGGAGAGCTGGTACCAGGGCTGCTTCCCATAGGTGAAGATCTCCCAGAGGACCACGCCCAGACTCCAGACGTCGCTCTCCGTGGTGAACCGCCGGTACATGATGCTCTCAGGAGGCATCCAGCGGATGGGCAGCATGGTGTGACCCCCCACCTGGAAACAGACAAAGGATCCATCAGGAACAATCCAGGTAAACCACAGAGAAGGTCAAATGAAGGAGATGAAGGTTGGAACAAACTGTAGTGAAGAAAAGAAGCTACCCCCCGAAAAGGGGTTAAATGGATAGGTGTTGAGTCACTTTGCTCCACAAGCAGCTGAAAGGACTAAGTCAGTCAGGTCAGTAACCAACCTAAACGATAAGGCCTTTGGTTAACATGACATGTACACAAATGTATATTGTGTGTGAGCCTAGAGTTCTCGTGGAATGCAATGTCATGATGTGATATATTTAAAAAAAAATGTATTTAAACCCAACTTGCACAATTCATTTTTTGCCTGTAATGGTATTAACAATCTTCTGCCATGGCTAATATTGACATCACAATTGTCGGTTTACAATAACTGGCTAATTATTCCATGTGTTGAGCCAAGTGCTGTTCAGCTGCATTCTTGGTCTTCCTATCTGTGTATTAGTGAGTGGGCCTATTCATATGCTGCTATCTGATTGGGGGATGATGGGTCTCAGTTACATTCATCTGTTTTGTATTGATTCTCCCCAGGGAGGGCCAGTCAGCAGCAGAGGGTACTGTTGTCTACATAGACCCTAGGACGGTGGCTGACTGGGAGACAACACATGTTTGGAACTAACAAATCATATTACTGGCTTAAGATTACTATCTGTAATGACTGTAATGACTGACGCCTGTAGCGTTGTCTATACTATTATTTTTTATTATACATTTTTTTGTGTTACTTTTACCCATTTTTCTCCACAATTTCGTGGTATTCAATTGATAGTTACAGTCGTGTCTCATCGCTGCAACTCCAGTACGGACTCAGGAGAGGCGAAGGTCGAGAGCCATGCGTCCTCCGAACCACAACCCAACCAAGCCACACTGCTTCTTGACACAATGCCCACTTAACCCGATAGCCAGCCGCACCAATGTGTCGGAGGAAACACCGTGCACCTTCTGGCCGTGTCAGCATGCACTGCGCCCGGCCCGCCACAGGAGTCGCTAGTGCGCGATGGGACAAGGACAACCCTGCCGGCCAAACACTCCCCTAACCCGGACGACGCTGGGCCAATTGTGCGCCGCCCCATGGCATGGGTCTTCCGGTCGCGACAGATTCTGGACTCGAACCCAGAATCTCTAGTGCCTGTTTATACTATTCTAGTGTAGACTAGATAGTAACAGCTAGCCTGGTCACTCAATCGGTTTGTGCTTTAACTAGCCAATCCCAGTGCAGCATTACAACAACAATAAAGTTGGATAAAGCAGAAACAGATTGGGCTAGCCGCTACGGTAGATTATTTTTTCCTCACATTATGTGAAATGGGTTAGATACTGGAGAGGAGTTTTCATGAAATCTTGGTATTTTAAGAACATGGAAATAGCATGTATATGCAGATTATAGAATTTGCATTTAAATGGCATTACAAATAGATTTTTTTTTAAATTGTTAAAATAACTATTGCTGTAACTGCATGGCTGTTACAAAACAAAACCAGACAAAATTAAAATGATACATTTGAGAGTATTCCTGTCCTGCTTGTATGTATGTATGTATGTATGTATGTATGTATGTATGTATGTATGTATGTATGTATGTATGTATGTATGTATGTATGTATGTATGTATGTATGTATGTATGTATGTATGTATGTATGTGACTCACTCTGTAGTAGTCGGTGCTGTACACGTCCCTGGACATGCCAAAGTCCCCAATCTTGACCAGCAGGTTCTCTCCCACCAGACAGTTGCGTGTGGCCAGGTCTCTGTGGACAAAGTGCTGGGAGGCCAGGTAGACCATGCCTGCAGCGATCTGCTGGGCGATGAGCAGCATCTGGGACTGGGTCAGC
Source organism: Salvelinus alpinus (assembly GCF_045679555.1). Lineage (NCBI taxonomy): Eukaryota > Metazoa > Chordata > Actinopteri > Salmoniformes > Salmonidae > Salvelinus > Salvelinus alpinus. Next base: position 104,762,096 of record NC_092086.1, read on the forward strand.
TCCACCATCAGGCTGTGCTGCCCATCAGCCATCAGCACCATGTCAGGACCATGGGACCTGCACCACAACACAGGTGGGTCAGACACAATGCAAACTATAGTTACCTACAGCTGACTACAGCGAAGGATAAGTGCAAACTCATACGCTTGCATTGCAATACAGTTTTAATTCAAATACAGTATCACCATCAAACTAACATGCAGTACCAGTCAAAGGTTTAGACACACCTACTCATTCAAGGATATTTCTTTATTTTTACTATTTTCTACATTGTAAAATAACAGTGAAGACATGAAAGTATGAAATAACACATATGGAATCATGTAGTAACCAAAAAAAGTGTTAAAGAAATGGTATACAGAAGATAGCCCTATTTGGGCTTTCAAGAACTTTATTTAAGAAAGTTTATTTAAGTGCAGTCGCAAAAACCATCAAGAGCTATGATGAAATTGGCTCTCATGAGGACCGCCACGGGAAAGAAAGACCCAGAATTACCTCTGCTGCAGAGGACAAGTTAATTACAGTTACTAGCCTCAGAAATGTCAGCCCAAATAAATGCTTCAGAGTTCAAGTAACAAACACATCTCAACATCAACTATTCAGAGGAGACTGCGTGAATCAGGCCTTCATGGTTGTATTGCTGCAAAGAAACTACTACTAAACTGCTACAGAGCTATATCTATCCTACCCTGCCTTTCTAAGGTCTTCGAAAGCCAAGTTAACAAATAGATCACAGACCATTTCGAATCCCACCGTACCTTCTCCGCTATGCAATCTGGTTTCCGAGCTGGTCATGGGTGCACCTCAGGAGACTCTCTCCCCCCCCGGCCATGCAGTATAGAGAGAGGGTTCATAGTAGAACAAAGGAACTTCTACCTCACAGAACTTGAGAACTGAACAATATCCATGTTTTGGAGAATGTGTAAACGATCGGTGGAGAATCCAGCTACGACCGGTCCATTTTGTCTAATGTTTGTGACCTCATGAGAGACAATACAGCCACATTACCATAACTCTGTTTATACAATAGTCTCTGTTATGACATTTGCATCTAATTATTGTATAAAATGAATGAGTAAAGATGAAACTATTTGTGAAATTATGTAATGTGATTTTAAACTGTTTAATGAAAGAGAACCCAATTCCCTTTAAAATTTAACTAAGTCATTGGCCCGCCCCATGAGCACAGACATTGATCTGGCGTCACGGGACAGCCCTCTTCTGCTGTTCCGTTTATAAACCCCACCTGGAGAAGCCTACTTCAGACCAAGCGTACCTCGATTACAGAGAGGGCTAAGGTTTGAGTAGAGACCATGCATTCCTCGGTTGTTGAATTCCTAACCAAACCACGTGGAGCATTGGCTACACTGGTGGAAATGGTTCAACTCTGAGACTATCGATACCGACAGAAGAGCAAATCTTCGATACTAATTACTAGTCTGCAGTTAGAATTTATGTCGACTGAACGCGAAGACCGACAACTGCCGAAACATCTATTCTATAAGAAGATTTCTGAATGGGACTCTGAAGTATCCATTCTAACCACGAAAAGACTCCAGGGACGCAAAGAGAAGTTCAGATAAACTTTCCAACAGAAAGACGGACGATTCCTACAGAGATCATGATGACACACTGAGCGTAAATATATAAATTGATTGCAATTATTCCCGAATAAGTGAGCGTTCATGTGCAAAGGATTAGCATTTCAATTATCAACTGTGTAGTGTCACTTGTCTTTCCCGGCCTTCTCAGTCCATACCCACTTCCCTTATCATTTCCTTGTAACCATATATATTGGTGTTTGTTATGCATCTCTGTGATTTAGTTAGTTAGTAAATAAATGATGAAGACAATTGATGTATGGATGATTCATATTGAAGGCTGGGTTCGTGCAGATAACCAACAACTTACGACCTTTGGAATGAGACTAACGTGAGGTAAAGAATAATTCATTAATTAGAAGACTAATTGATCAGATATTAAAATATCTGAAAAGTTATATTAGGAAAATTATAACTTTGTAATCTGAAGATATTCCTTGGTGCCCCGACTTCCTAGTTAACAGTGTCCAAAGAAGGGCCAGAAGTATACAGAATGGTGTCGTCTGCGTAGAGGTGGGTCAGAGAATCACCAGCAGCAAGAGGGACATCATTGAGGTATACAGAGAAAAGTGTCGGCCCGAGGCTTGAACCCTGTGGAACCCCCATAGAGACTGCAAGAGGCCCGGACAACAGGCCCTCCGATTTGACACACTGAGCTCTGTCTGAGAAGTAGTTGGTGAACCAGGCGAGGCAGTCATTTGAGAAACCAAGGCTGTTGAGTCTGCCAATAAGAATGTGGTGATTGACAAAGTCGAAAGCCTTGGCCAGGACGATGAATACAGCTGCACAGTAATGTCTCTTATTGATGGCGGTTATGATATCGTATATGTCGTGTCTTTGGCATCATTAAAGTGAAGACTGTTATTTTATCAAATCAATTCTCTGTAATTATTATGACGTGGTTAAACTGATCATGTAAATGTAATTAAAACTTATTAAGGCTAGGGGGCAGTATTTTGACGTCCGGATGGAAAGCGTGCCCAAAGTAAACTGCCTGTTATTTAGGCCCAGAAGCTAGGATATGCATATAATTGGTAGATTTAGATAGAAAACACTCTAAAGTTTCTAAAACTGTTAAAATAATGTCTGAGTATAACAGAACTGATTTGGCAGGCAAAACCCCAAGGACAAACCATCCAGGGGTAAAAAAATTGAGGTCATAGAATTTCCCAATGGTTTTCTATGGGAAGACCTATTTATGAGGAACCTGGTTGCAGTTCCTATGGCTTCCACTAGATGTCAACAGTCTTTAGAAATTGTTTGTTGTTTTTCTTTTGAGAAATGAAGAAGTAGGGCTATTCATTCCATGTGTCACTCTGAAGGTCCCTACTATTTTGGTGCGCGTGAACAGGAACGCGCTTCATGTTGTTTTTATCCGGTATTAGAAACAGTTTATTCCATCTTAAATTTTATGGATTATTTACATTTTAGGATACCAGAGGTTGGATTAGGAACGTTGTTTGAAATGTTTGGACCAAGTTTACAGGTAACTTATTAGATACTTTGTAGTCATGTTGGGGGAGTTGGAACCGGTGTATTTCTGAATCAAACGCGCCAAATAAATAGACATTTTGGGGATATAAAGAAAGAATTTATCGAACAAAACGACCATTCATTGTGTCACTGAGACATTTGGGATTGCAAAAAGAAGATCTTCAAAGGTAAGGCATTTATAATATGGCTATTTCTGACTTTTGTGTCGCACCTGCCTGTGTTGAAAAATGATTTTCATGTGTTTGTATGCGGGGCGCTGTCCTCAGATAATAGCATGGTTTGCTTTCGCCGTAAAGCCTTTTTGAAATCTGACACAGCGGCTGGATTAACAAGAAGTTAAGCTTTATTTTGATGTATTACACATATATTTTCGTGAATGTTGAATATTGATATTCCTGTAGTTTGAATTTGGCGCTCTACAATTTCACTGGATGTTGTCAAATCAATCCCGCTAAAGGGATTGGCACGTGAAGGGATCCATAAGAGGTTAACTAACCTCCAGACGAGCTTCAAAGCCATACAACTCTCCTTCCGTGGCCTCCAACTGCTCTTAAATGCAAGTAAAACTAAATGCATGCTCTTCAACCGATCGCTGGCCACACCTGCCCGCCCGTCCAGCATCACTACTCTGGACGGTTCTGACTTAGAATATGTGGACAACTACAAATACCTAGGTGTATGGTTAGACTGTAAACTCTCCTTCCAGACTCACATTAAGCATCTCCAATCCAAAATGAAATCTAGAATCGGCTACCTATTTCGCAAACAAAGCATCCTTCACTCATGCTGCCAAACATACCCTCGTAAAACTGACCATCCTACCGATCCTTGACTTTGGCGATGTAATTTACAAAATAGCCTCCAACACTCTACTCAGCAAATTGGATGCAGTCTATCACAGTGCCATCAGTTTTGTCACCAAAGCGCCATATCTCGTTGGCTGGCCCTCACTTCATATTCATCGCCAAACCCACTGGCTCCAGGTCATCTATAAGTCTCTGCTAGGTAAAGCCCGGCCTTATCTCAGCTCACTGGTCACCATAGCAGCACCCACCTGTAGCACGCGCTCCACCAAGTATATTTCACTGGTCCCCCCAAAGCGAATTCCTCCTTCGGCCGCCTTTCCTTCCAGTTCTCTGCTGCCAATGACTGGAACGAACTGCAAAATCACTGAGGCTGGAGACTCATATCTCCCTCACTAGCTTTAAGCACTAGCTGTCAGAGCAGCTCACAGATCACTGTGCCTGTACATAGCCCATCTGTAAATAGACCATCCAACTACCTCATCCTCATACTGTTATTTATTTATTTTTCTCCTTTGCACCCCAGTATCTCTACTTGCACACTCATCTTCTGCACATCTATCACTTCAGTGTTTAATTGCGATATTGTAATTATTTCGCCACTATGGCCTATTTATTGCCTTACCTCCCTTATGCTACCTCATTTGCACACACTGTATATATACTATTTTTCTATTGTATTATTGACTGTACGTTTGTTTATTCCATGTGTAACTCTGTGTTGTTGTTTGTGTTGTACTGCTTTGCTTTATCTTGGCCAGGTCGCAGTTGTAAATGAGAACTTGTTCTCAACAAGCCTACCTGGTTAAATAAAGGTGAAAAATAAAAATAAAATAAAGGACACCAATAATAAGAAGAGACTTGCTTGGGCCAAGAAACACAAGCATTGGACATTAGACCGTTGGAAATCTGTCCTTTGGTCTGATGATTCCAAATTTGAGATTTTTGGTTCCAACCGCCGTGACTTTGTGAGATGCAGAGTATGTGAACGGATGATCTCCGCATGTGTAGTTCCCACCGTGAAGCATGGAGGAGGATGTGTGATGGTGCTTTGCTGGTGACGCTGTCAATTATTTATTTAGAATTCAATACACATTTAACCAGCATGGCTACCACAACATTCTCCAGCGATATGCCATCCCATTTGGTTTGCTCTTAGTGGGACTATCATTTGTTTTTCAACAGAACAATGACCCAACACAACTCCAGGCTGTGTAAGGGCTATTTGACCAAGAAGGTGAGTGATGGAGTGCTGCATCAGATGACCTGGCCTCCACAATCACCCAACCTCTACCCAATTGAGATGGTTTGGGATGAGTTGGACCGCAGAGTGAAGGAAAAGCAGCCAACAAGTGCTCAGCATATGTAGGAAAAGCATTCCAGGTGGAGATGGTTGAGAGAATGCCAAGAGTGTGCAAAACTGTCATCAAGCCAAAGGGTGGCTACTTTGAAAAATCTCAAATATATTTTGATTTGTTTAACTCTTTTTTTGGTTACTACCTGATTCCGTATGTGTTATTTAATAGTTTTGATGTCTTCACCATTATTCTACAATGTAGAATATAGTCCAAATAAAGAAAAACCCTTGAATGAGTAGGTGTGTCCAAACTTTTGACTGGTACACTTTGTGCCAAAATTCCACGTCTTATTTCTTTCTATTCAATACAGACACAGGAAGAATGGACAAAGGTAGACATCGGGACACAGGACGGTACCTGAGGAAGTTGTTGAGGTCGCCGTGCTTCATGTACTCGAACACCATGATGAGCGGGTCGCTGTCCACACATACGCCGTAGAAGGTGACGATGTGCTCGTGCTGCAGGTTGGTCAGTAGCTCCGCCTCCCGGTGGAAGTCAGCACGGCCGCTCTCGCTGGCCTCTTTCAACGTCTGAGGAGGACAGGGATGTGCGTGCATGGGTACGCATGCACACATAATTATCATAATTGATTGCTGGGATTGTTGATTTTTTCAAAGTCTCCTTCCTACAAAGCTCAATTAAATCCAAAGAGATATTAGTTTGTGGTGCTATTATCCAAAACAATGCACAATGAAAAGCACAAACACAATTTTTTATATCAAAGCCAAAACAAAAGACCCATTGTTCCATTATTTGACCTTTGTAAAGTGTATGTTGATAGTTTGAAATAACTGCGTGGAGGGCCGTACTTTACCTTGACAGCCACCAGGATCTTGTCCTGATCTGGGGTCAGGTTGTAGCACTCAGCCAGGAACACCTTCCCAAAGGCCCCCTCTCCCAGCTCACGCTTCAGCACAATGTTGTGTCTCTTGATGTGCTGGACAACTGGGATGTAAAGAGAGACACAGAATGATGTTTTGTCACATACACCGGATAGGTGCAGTGAAATGTTTTGTTTTACAGGGTAAGCCATAGTATTTCGGCGCCCCTGGAGCAAATAAGGGTTAAGTGCCTTGCTCAAGAGCACATTTTAATATTTTTCTTCTTGTCGGCTCGGTTACTGGCCCAATGCTCTAGGCTACCTGCCGCCCAAGGCCCATTACTAAAGGTGAACTGACCAGGAAAACCTCTGGGCCCTAGTTATAATTAGTCAGGTCAAGAGGTCAGGAAAACCTCCTGGCCCTACTCATTACATACACTGAAGCTATAGCAACAGCCCTAGTCTACTGCTGTATAGAGGATATCCACAGACGAAAATAGAATGATGTACTGTTCGCTTGTCAGACCAGTTTGGGAGCCATTATGGTAGGCGTTATGGTAGTCATTAACAGAACTGCATTTCTCACAGGGCAACAAGTGCAAAAGTCAGATGTGTTTGTCTGGGTTTACCAAAGCTATCTATGGTCAGAATGTCTGTCCAGTGATAGCAGGGGAGGCTCATAATAATGGCTGGAATGGAGTCAATGGAATGGTATCACATGTGGTTGATGGCATTCCATTGACTCCATTCCAGCCATTGTTATGAGCCGTCCTCCCCTCAGCAGCCTCCACTGAGTGACAGCCTCTCTACCGTACAGTCTGATACTACAGCATTAACTGCAGGTCACACGGCAAGAGGTCAACCAAAGTCATCGCCATGGTAACATCAGACAGGAAGTGGATGGAGAAGACAGTCCAGTCGCAGTGTCCCTGTCATGGATTTATCAGAAAAAGACGAGGTTACGCCACCAGCAGACCTTGGCGCCACGGTAACTCACATGTGTCCGATTTCAGCATGCTGCCAGATTGGCGGAAATACTGCGGGTTCTCGATGACAGGGATCTTTGTCATTCCAATGATCACCGCATCGTGGCTCATCTCCGAGGACGACGGGGTGTTGTTGCCGTTGGAGACGTGATGAAGAGGACTGGCGGAGTCATCGTCGTTACTGATGACCGAGGAGGAGGAGCCTGAGGAGGAGGCGGAGGAGCCCAGTGGGAGGAAATATAATTATGACTGGAGTGAGAGGTCTTTTCATGTTTGACTTCTGTATGTTGTTATGTGGCAAAACTTAAGCTGGAATGTGGTGGGACTAAATATACTGTAGAAATGTGCACAATGTTCATTATCATTTAAAATGGGAATCCAACGGAGTCCTGCAAGTCTTAATACAGGTCTGGAAAACGACTGAGATTAAAGAGAAAAGCGTACCCTTCATCCCAAACTTAGAGTTTCTTCCGTATTTCAGAATGATCACCATCAGAACACATACAATGAATGCCACGCCAGCGATTCCCACCACTACGTACACCTGGGAAAACACCATTCCACAACATAAAACACCTGCCAATATCAGTGCACTACATTATAGTACTGTATATAAATAACCATGCATGACAAATGATGGTGTGTATGTTAACTTACTGCAACACTGTCGTCTATTGGGGGTAGTGGTGAGTCTGAGAGAAAAAGACAAGTCATATTTAATACAGAATGAAAACAGCAGTAAGCATACAAACATTTACATTGAAGTACATAATCTAATCTAATTTCCTCTCAAACGCTGAAAATACTGTCTGGTTGGGATATGTACAGTATTAAAGATGTGTTAGCTATGTCATGTAATGTTGACCACAGGATTTCAAAGTTCAAGCACTTACCAGTGGTGTCTAAGGACCAGCATGGTGACGATATCCCACAGCACAGGACGAGCAGTGGACAGAGGACATTGAAATGATGACAAGGTAGGAATCGTCAATCTGTCATTATCCCTAAACTCTTAAACTTAATGTCATGTCAAGAGAAAAACGCATACATACATGTCTCTGTAACAGCACATTTTAGAATGATAATTCTTAGCAAAATTGCAACGTCTTAAAAATACTTACAAGGGTAATATGGCTGTTCTGAAAAAAGTGAAAAGGGGAGTTGACGTGTTATTCATACACATCCATTACATATTCTATGCTATACAGAAAACAGTATATTCTCAGAAAAAAAGAGTGTCATGCAGAACCATTTGTCCCCGTAGGAGACTTCAGTTCATATAGAACCATTTTGGTTCCACATAGAATATCAGGTTCCAAATAAAACCCTTGAAAGGATGCTATTTGTAACCAAAAAGGGTTTTATCTGACCTGAAAGGGTTCTATCTGGAAATGTTTTTCAGGTCCTACGGGGACAGATCGTTCTACATAGCACTCTTTTCTTCTGAGAGTGTATAAAACAGCTTATATATCGATTATATAACATCTTATACAGAATTGCAGTAACTATAAATGAAACAGGAGTGAGACCTGAGGGATAGTCGCCCTCGTCTGGCGGGAGCAGGAAGTGGGCGTCAATTACTTTCTGGTCCTCCCCAAACTCGTTCCTGGCCACCAGTGTATACTGCCCGTTGTGGATGTGAGTCGGGTTGGCAAGCTGCAGGCAGCCGTGGTGAACGCTTCCAAGGCTCTTGTGTATCTCAGTCTTGATATACTCTTGTTCGTGGAGCTCCTGGTCCTGGTGGTACCACTGCAGCTTGGGCTTGGGGTTCCCGGTCACACTGAAAGGGATACACCAGTGGTGGAGTCTCAATGGCTCCAGCAGCTCCAGGATAGTGGGGCAAACTGACAGAGACAACAGGAACAGGAAAGGAAGAATAGTCACAGGATACTGGGAGTGGGTGCTAGACACGAGAAAGGAGGTATGGTAAGGCATTGAGGGCAACCAGGAGCTGAACAGGAGGAGAAGAGTATGGCAAGGTGACAGGAAGACATGTCAATCAGATTGTTGAGGGATAGTGGACAGTACTAAAGGAGAAGTGAGAAACATTATTTTCAGTAAGGACACAGAGTCACCAGAGGAAGTCTTTCAGAATGTAGACCACAAATATAAGGATGCTATAGATCCAGGAATAAACACTGTAGAATCATCCGTGAAAATGACATTTTACATTTTGCAACCACAGTGCCAGAATAAAATGTAAATAAAAAAGAGACATGTACTCAACACAACAGAACACGTCCTTACAGAGGATGTTGAGTTGGAGGTAAGCCTCAGTTTGGCCAACTACGTTCTCCACATTGCAAGTGATCACTCTGCCGTTGTCCGAAGGCGAGAGACCTGACAGTGTCAGATTGCTTTCCAGCCCCAAGACATTGACCTGTAAATACATTTATCATTATTAGCACAAGAATTAGTGGTATTATTAATAGTTACATATAATACATGGTAGATACAGTTAATAACATATCATTGTGATCATAGTGAAAAATCTGGAGTTAAAATCTTAAATGCTGTAAGTTCTAAAACACCTTATAAAAGTATGGAATAATGCACTGTTATTATTATAATACAATTAGATATTGCTTTTCATAATATATGTATTGAAATGTAAAAACTTGTGACAAGTTTCATGTAAAATAAGGAATAAAATGTAGTGTTATGTGGTTCAGTTACATATAAAGCCAGGAGTTATTCCATGCTAACATGGCCTCATCATCCTAGCTCTAGTAATAGTCAGAGGCTAGTGCCTTCATAATATACTAAAACAAACAACATCATCTCACCTCATGGCTGGTGAAGAGGGTGTCCAAATTCCACGAGATCTCAGGGGCAGGAGACCCTGTTGCACTGCACACTGCTGTGACATCACTTCCTTCCGTCTTTGTGACGATAGAGGGACTGACCTCCACTGCGGGAGCCTCTGTGAGACAAACGTAAACAGAACTTTTAACAACGTTGTTTTACTGTACAAATCAAATTTTATTAGTCACATGCCCGAATACAACAGGTGTACAACAGTGAAATGCTTACTTACAAGCCCCTAACCAATGCAGTTTTAAAAAATACAGATAAGAATAAGAAATAAAAGTAACAAGTAATTAAATTAAATTAAAGGGAGAGGTGGGCCGACAGTGGTTGAGCAGCCACAAGCACCTGTTGCTGAGGAACAAGTTATCCGTGTTGAGGGCACGGAGTTGCAACTTGTATTAGAGGGAAATGTTATGCAGCAGAAAAATATTGTTGTAGAAGGTAAGGATGGATCTGAAGAGCCAGTTCCTCAGACTGGTGAGGAGATACCCACTATGAGTAATGGGGTACAGGAGGGGGTTCATGTGGAGCTAGGGTCCCAGGTAGTGGAGGAGATGCCCACTATGAGTAATGGGGTACAGGAGGGGGTTCATGTGGAGCTAGGGTCCCAGGTAGTGGAGGAGATGCCCACTACGAGTAATGGGGTACAGGAGGAGGTTCATGTGGAGCTAGGGTCCCAGGTAGTGGAGGAGATGCCCACTACGAGTAATGGGGTACAGGAGGGGGTTCATGTGGAGCTAGGGTCCCAGGTAGTGGAGGAGATACCCACTATGAGTAATGGGGTACAGGAGGGGGTTCATGTGGAGCTAGGGTCCCAGGTAGTGGAGGAGATGCCCACTATGAGTAATGGGGTACAGGAGGGGGTTCATGTGGAGCTAGGGTCCCAGGTAGTGGAGGAGATGCCCACTACGAGTAATGGGGTACAGGAGGGGGTTCATGTGGAGCTAGGCTCCCAGGTAGTGGAGGAGATGCCCACTACGAGTAATGGGGTACAGGAGGGGGTTCATGTGGAGCTAGGGTCCCAGGTAGTGGAGGAGATGCCCACTACGAGTAATGGGGTACAGGAGGGGGTTCATGTGGAGCTAGGCTCCCAGGTAGTGGAGGAGATGCCCACTACGAGTAATGGGGTTCAGGTGGGGCTAGTCTCCCAGGTAGTGAAGGAAATGCCTGGTACGAGTGATGGGGTGCAAGTGGGGAGTGTTGAAAGGGATGTGGTAGAGGGGAGTCAGTGGTCTGTGGCCTCAGCTGAGGAGGATCAGGAGAAGGATATGGATATTTCTTTTGATATGATAGCAGCTGGTGAGGACTCAATTTACGATCTAGAGGAGGTAAATGGGTTTCTGGATCAGACTTTTGGGAAATCTGTCAAATTGGCAGATTATTTTGATGCTGATAAGTTTGTGAGGTCAGCTGTGATGTTACAGAAGACAGTGGGGTTAGACCAGTTGAGTGAGAAGAAGCGGTTTCGCTTGAGGAAATTTGTTACTGCTGTTGCAGCAGTAAAAGGTGGTGGGAAACGTGGTCAGGTTAATAAGAGAAAGTTTAAATAATGATGATGATCATGCTTCATATGGTGTCTTTTTTCTCTTTGGTTTCTCTGTGGTATCTTCTGCTTTTCTTTTCTCTTTTCTATATGGGGTACTAAGGGTAGGTTCTCTCAATATTAATGGAGGAAGGGACAGGAATAAGAGGGCTTTGGTATTAGAAGTAATAAAACAGAAAAGGCTTAATGTAGTTTTCCTACAGGAGACACATAGTGATGAGGAAATGAGGTTGACTGGGGTATCTGGTGGGAGGAGCAGCATATACTCAGTCATGGTACTAATTTCAGTGCTGGGGTGGCAATCTTGTTTTCCTCGGGCTTAGGGGTGACTGTGGTATCTACAACAGAGATTGTTAAGGGTCGGGTTTTATTGGTCAATGTGGATGTTATGTTTTTATTTATTTAAATTTTTTATGTTTATGCTCCTAATGAGGGTACAGAGCGTATTGTTGTGTTTGATCAAATAAAGGAAACCTGAAGACAGTGTGACCAAGAGGGGTGTGTGGTTTTAGAGGGGGACTGGAACTGTACAGTGGATTTTACTGTTGATCGCACCGCTGAAGGACCTCACCTGCGGTCAGCCACTTGCCTGTCTGGTCTATTAACTGAGTTTAAGCTTTCTGATGTGTGGAGAGTAAGGAATGCAAAAGTTAGGCAGTACACATGGCTAAAAGTTAATGAAGGTGGTGTCAGTGCAGCAAGGTTAGACAGGTTGTATGTATCTGAGCAATACTGTAGTAGGGTTGGAAGGTGTGACATTACTCCTGTGGGTTTCTCTGATCATCATATCATATTGTTACTGTTGATATTCACTTGTCCTGTCCACGAAGGTCATCACCTTATTGGTATTTTAATGTTAAATTGTTACATGATGTCATGTTTTGTGAAAGGTTTTTGTTGTTTTGGGAAAAATGGAGGGTTACAAAAGAGAATTTTGAGTCCTTGAGACAATGGTGGGAGGTTGGGAAGGCCCAAATACGATTATTTTGTCAACAGTATACTGCTCTGTCTCAAATTGAAGTTAAAGTGACTATCAAGGCCCTTGAACAGGACATAAAATCTATTGAATTGAAGCTGCTCACTCAGAACGACCCTGGCCTAGTCATGAACTTACAGAACAAGAGAGATGAACTGAGGTCGTTTCTGCATGAAAGAGTGAAGGGTGCCTTGATTAGGTCTCGTTTCGCTTCCCTCAAGGATATGGATGCTCCTAGCGCTTAAAAAAAAAACCTAGGACAGTCGACATTGCAACGTAAACAGATGGTCTGCCTTCGTCTCCCTGATGGGAAGGTGACCACAGATGACAGTGAAATGCGTCAACATGCCGTGGATTTCTACTCTGCCCTCTATAAGGCGGAGGATTGTGACTCTCTGTGTACTGAACAGTTGTTACACGGTCTTCCTCAATTGGGACCTGAGCAGAGAGTCGCATTGGACCCTGACATTACACTGCAAGAGCTGTCAACAGCAGTTATGCAGCTCTCAACAGGCCGAGCCCCTGGCATTGATGGTTTACCATCTGAGTTTTATAAGCACTTTTAGGGGTCTATTGGGGAGGATTTTTATGAAGTGGTGTGTGAATCTTTTCATGAGGGTTCTCTTCCTGTATCCTGTCAACGTGCGGTGCTTTTACTGTTTCCAAAAAAGGGGGATTTGGAGACCTGTTGCTTTGCTGTGTGCAGAATACAAAATTGTTTCTAAATGTCTCTCAAACAGGTTGAAAGAGTATCTGCGATTGTTGGTCCACAAGGACCAGTCCTACTGTGTACCTGATCGCTCTATTGTTGACAACTTGTTTCTAATAAGAGATGTTTTAGACATTTGTAAACTGTCTGATGTAAATGTGGGTTTACTTTCTTTGGATCAGGAGAAGGGTTTTGATCGTGTGGACCACCAGTACTTGTTTAAAACAATGAAAGCCTTTGGGTTTGGGGATGTTTTTTTGTCTTGGATGAATTTACTGTATGCTGGGCCTCGTGTATGGTGAAGGTGGGGGGTGGTTTGAGTTGCCCCATCCCTGTCCAAAGGGGCATCAGGCAGGGATGCCCAATTTCAGGGCAGTTATATAGTCAAACCAATGCTTTGTTTTTTAAGAGTGAAGCTTACTGGTTTCTCTGTACCAGGTGTAATGAAGGGTCCCACGATAGCACTGTCTGCGTATGCAGATGACCTGACAGTTTTTATTACAGGGGGTGAAGATGTTAAGGTTCTCTCAAACGTTTTAAAGGTGTATGAGGGGGCCTCCTCAGCTAGAGTCAATTGGGGAAAGAGTGAAGCGCTGTGGGCAGGTCAGCTTCAGATGGGGTCCACTCCACGGTTACCAGGGGTGCTTCAGTGGGGCAGAGATGGGATGAAGACTTTGGGGTGTTTTCTAGGCTCTGATGTCTTTCAGAAAAAGAACTGGGAGGGTGTAGTGGAGAAAGTGTGTGCCAGACTGTCAAGATGGAAATGGGTGCTGCCCCAGCTGTCTTATAGGGGAAGGGTACTGGTAGCTAATAATCTTGCTGCCTCTACCCTGTGGCACAGACTAATGATTTTGCAGCCACCAAAGGGTCTGATACAAGAGCTTCAGAGGACCCTTGTCAATTTATTCTGGTCTGGACAACACTCTATTAAAGCTGCAGCCCTGTACCTGCCACTGCACGAGGGGGGCAAGGCCTGGTGGACATTTCCTCTAGGATCATGGCTTTCCGGCTTCAAGCAGCCCAGAGACTGTTGTACAGTGACGGTTATAGCTGGGTCGACACAGCCTACACATTGATGAGGAGAGTGGGCTGTTTGGGCTTAGACAAGCACCTGTTCCTCTTAAAGCTGGAGGGGTGTGAGTTGCCTGGCCTGACTCCATTTTATGAGTCTGTTATGCAGGCTTGGAGAGGTCTTGTGAATTCCCTTAAGGCCTGCACGCCACCAGGGATGTGGCTTTTTGAAGAGCCTCTTTTTTACAACACTGCCATCCAGTCCCGTGCTCTGGGTTCAGCCAGCCTACGTTCATGCCTGTTAGGCGTGGGGTGTACCAAGCTGGGTCATCTGATGCGGAGCAGGAGCAGATCGTTGGAGGAGCTGGGAGAAAGAGCAGGGATCCGATCATCTCGCCTACTGAGGAAGGTCATCGCTGAGGTCTGTGACTCCTTGCCAGTGCTTCATCGTCAGTATGTGACTGACACTTCCAATTCTGATCGGTGGAAGGAGGGTCTGGATTATATGTTCCCTGCACTGATTGTTAGTGCTGCAGTGGGGACATTCAAGGAGGTGGGAAAGAAGGCCATGTACAGAATATGTGTAAAGGTGTCCCATGCCTCTTCCCTGGAAGAGGTAAAATCGACGAGGTGGGTGGGTGTGTTTGGTCCAGGTGCCTCCCCAAAAGGCTGTTGGCTGTCTTTATATGAACTGCCTATTGATAAGAGGACAGCTGACCTCCAATGGAGGATAATACATGGAGCCATAGCCACCAACATGCATCTGGTACACCTGGATCCTACTGTTGGGGAAGGGTGTCCATTCTGTGCTGAGTCTGAAACTCTGGCACATCTGTTTTTACAGTGTCCCAGGTTGGTCGGGATGATTGACCTGATCACTAATTGGTTCTCAGCGTTGGGAGAGGTTCTCTCTTCCCAACTGTATATATTTGGGCCAAAGTACAGGTTTTGTCAAAAGGGTGTAGTTGTGTTGCTTAATTTTGTGTTAGGGGCAGCAAAATTAGCAATATGGAAGACCCGAAAGAATAGTATTTGGGAACAGGGGTCTGTGGATGTGGTGGGAATGCTGGAGGGAATGTTGGCAGCGAGACTAAGGGTTAAGTTTGCCTATTATAAACTTGTCAACAATATTGATCTGTTTATGAGTATATGGGGTATTCAGAGGCTGTTGTGTTTAGTTACTGTGGAGGAGGAATTGGAGTTGTGTTTTTAATCGATGTATAACTATGGTTTTGTATGAGTATTTATTGTGTGGTGGGCTCCCAGACCCAATAAATATTATTTAAAACTCTCTCTCTCTCTCTCTCTCACTCTCACTCTCTCTCTCTCTCGCGCTCTCTCTCGCTCTCTCTCACCACAATCAGGGAAGATTAATCTGGTGATGGCCCTCCTCACTCCAAGGTCATCTATGCATTTCAGTTCTTGACTCTCTGAACTGTCAATGTCCTCTTGCAACCTCAGTTTGATCCACATGTTCTCACATACACACTCCAGAGGGTTACCAGACAGGAGAGGACTAGAGGGGGAAAAAACTGAGCATTAACACACACACACACAGTACGCTCAAATACTTCCTATCACATATTTATTGGCATTTTATCTATAACATAAGTCCCATAACATAGTAAATAGAGATAGGTACTTACAAAGATGTCATGTTTAAGTTTATGAATGTCCTCCAGGACAGTGTTGACAAGTTATTGTCTCTCAGATTCCTACAAGTCAAAGTAATACATCATAAAGGTTACAATGAAGCAACTCATGTAGGACAGACATAAATAATACAATCAATGTATATAACCAGTGTGTCGTTACAACAAAACAGTATGTGATGTTGGAACGCTTGCTCTATTTGCTCTATCACCTTTCAAATGTTGCACCTTGTACAGTTTAACTATGCATTGAAAAAAGTACGGTTTCGATAGATGACTCCAGCCATTATCTTTGCAGTGTGCGGACAGGACTACTTCCTCTCTTACGCCTCTCCTACTGATTAGAATCATTCCCTTGTGTGGCAGTAACATAGATTTAGGAATTAGAATACTAGAATGGGCTTGAACCTTCTTATGATGGGATAAAGGTCAGCCATTTTGGTCAGGGAGTTGGTCAACCGTGGTTTGCCAGTGATTTGATAAGATATTGTGTAAGGGGTTGTAACCAAAACTATTTTCCAATCGTTTCGTTCTGAACAGAACCATTCTTTTTTTGTTCCATTCCACTGTTCCAGGGGGGTGGGGGGCTTTAAGTGCTGGGCATCTTGGTATGACATGCATTATCTGAATTTAGGGCCACAGTATTATACCTACGAAGGAGTGACTTCTTTAGAGGAACATTGAATGTCTTTGAACCTCTGAGAGTTGGACCAGTGCTAGCTAGCTCGCGAACATGCTTGTGTGTGCAGAGCGGCACCAGAATTAAAAACAAGTCTTACCTTTTTGTAGTTAATAAATCCAATGTGAAATGTAAATACTATAGTATACGTAACTAGCACTGAAAAGGTTTATCCATTCTTCTCCAATTAAAAATCCCTCTCTAATTTCTTAATCACGCTTGTAACGTCATCAGTAGGCTACAGTAGCCTATACTTCAGAGGGAGAGGGGCACGTTGCCTACACACACACATATAGGCAAAGATTTACAGCTGGCAGGCAGACACTGGAATAAGTTTGTGTGACGGAGTGAGTGCTTCGGCATAGGTGCCTTGTTGCATTATTTGTTGGACTGAAAAAAAAAATGCCCGGAACATAAAATAAAGTTATTAACTGGTTCCCATGCTTTTCATATGACGGTTCTGTTCCGGAACAGTATAGAGCACTTTCGTTCCCTTTTCTGATTCTGTTCCTTCCTTTATTTTCAGGTTTTTGCTTCTGTTCCCTGAACCAGTTCCAACCTCTGTGTAAAATAATGAATTTGAAGAATTTATCCACACTGTAGCTAGCTAGCCAGATAGTTTTAGAGGAATTAAAAAATATACATATATTTAACCAGGCAAGTCAGTTAAAAACAAATTCTTATTTACAATGACGGCCTACCCCGGTCAAACCCGGAAAACGCTGGGCAAATTGTGTGCCGCTGTCACGTTCGTCTTCCTCCTCGTCTGAGGAGGAGTAGTTGGAAGGATCGGAGGACCAAAATGCAGCGTGGTATGTGTTCATCATGAATTTAATAAACAGAGAACACTGAACAAACTATACAAAACAATAAACGAACAACGACCGTGAAGCTATATAAGAAATGTGCTGACACAAGCAACTAACATAGACAATCACCCACAATCCACAATGACAAAACAGGCTACCTAAATATGGTTCCCAATCAGAGACAACGACCAACACCTGCCTCTGATTGAGAACCATATCAGGCCAAACACAGAAACAGACAAACTAGACATACAACATAGAATGCCCACTCAGATCACACCCTGACCAAACAAAACATAGAAACATACAAAGCAAACTATGGTCAGGGCGTGACAGCCGCCCTATGGGACTCCCAATCACGGCCTGATGTGATACAGCCTGGATTCGAACCAAGGACTGTAGTGATGCCTCTTACACTGAGATGCAGTGCCTTAGACCGCTGCACCACTCGGGAGCCCAATGACTCCATACATTTGAAAGAATTAACTGCCAATACGCCAACATTCCAATCAAACAATGCAGTCAATCCACAGTCATACACGGGCTGAAATCAGTTGATGGTAGGATTTAGACAAGTTGTAAATGCAACAAGTACTGATATTGCATCATATAATAGCACTCAGCTTTCCAAGAAAACAAAAATGTAGACATTTATGGTCTGTTTACATATTTTTTTAGAGGCTATCTATACAGAAAATTGGTATATAACCCATATAAACTGCATTTATAATTAAATCCTTAAATAATTAAATTAAATTTATAATTAAACACTTTTAGGTTGACAATAATTATATTACACCATTTCTTATAATATCATTATTATTATTTTCCTTTCCTGCATAAGTAAAATCAGGATTATGCCTCTACTGCCATTCATTCCAAATAGACTGGTTTGGATTTCTTCCTGACAAATATGGCTGCCATTTTCACCCTATTCTGGAACTCTTTTGGTTTTATGACATAGCTCCTCTAGTAATTTAATAGGATCTCTATTGGCAGTGATCACACTGCTCAATTAAACACAATGTTCCTCACTGTTTGCTGAGCGTGTCGTCCTGTTACCCAGCCATGAGCCTTACCATGCCCTGGTCCCAGATCATTATGTGCTTGAGCCAACTCCTTCGACTATACATCATCATGCCAATCCATGCAGATTTGGACCAGAATTACCACACAACTAGAAGTCATGACTTCAGT
Organism: Salvelinus alpinus; assembly: GCF_045679555.1. Lineage (NCBI taxonomy): Eukaryota > Metazoa > Chordata > Actinopteri > Salmoniformes > Salmonidae > Salvelinus > Salvelinus alpinus. Next base: position 104,780,545 of record NC_092086.1, read on the forward strand.
GTGAGGTAAAGAGTAAAAATCTACTTCCCTATAATATGAACTTGGCTTAATTGTTTTTGACTGGCTTGTGGCCCCTAGATTTGCTCTTTGAGAGTACATTAACTAAATCTGTGAGGAGAAGGATGAGAAGAAAAACACCAAACAGAGGATCAATCAAAGACTACAGTACTTACAGATATTGAAGTCCTGTATTGTTTAAAAAGGCTTCTGATGAGATAGAAGTCAGTCCCGTATTTGTCACAGTTCTGGTTCAGAGGGGGAGATTTAGAAAGAGAGAACTTTTTTAAAGTCACAGTTACATATTAACAAAGTTCAGCATAACCTACTCTACAGTCGTGGCCAAAAGTTTTGAGAATGACACAAATATTAATTTTCAAAGTCTGCTGCCTCCATTTGTATGATGGCAATTTGCATATACTCCAGAATGTTATGAAGAGTGATCAGATGAATTGCAATTAATTGCAAAGTCCCTCTTTGCCATGCAAATGAACTGAATCCCCCAAAAACATTTCCACTGCATTTCAGCCCTGCCACAAAAGGACCAGCTGACATCATGTCAGTGATTCTCTCGTTAACACAGGCGTGAGTGTTGACGGGGACAAGGCTGGAGATCACTCTGTCATGCTGATTGAATTCGAATAACAGACTGGAAGCTTCAAAGGGAGTGTGGTGCTTGGAATCATTGTTCTTCCTCTGTCAGCCATGGTTACCTGCAAGGAAACACGTGACGTCATCATTGCTTTGCACAAAAAGGGCTTCACGGGCAAGGATATTGTAAGATTGCACCTAAATCAACCATTTATCGGATCATCAAGAACTTCAAGGAGAGCGGTTCAATTGTTGTGAAGAAGGCTTCAGGGCGCCCAAGAAAGTCCAGCAAGTGCCAGGACCGTCTCCTAAAGTTGATTCAGCTGTGGGATCGGGGCACCACCAGTACAGAGCTTGCTCAGGAATGGCAGCAGGCAGGTGTGAGTGCATCTGCACGCACAGTGAGGCGAAGACTTTTGGAGGATGGCCTGGTGTCAAGAAGGGCAGCAAAGAAGCCACTTCTCTCCAGGAAAAACATCAGGGACAGACTGATATTCTGCAAAAGGTACAGGTATTGGACTGCTGAGAACTGGGGTAAAGTCATTTCCTCTGATGAATCCCCTTTCCGATTGTTTGGGGCATCAGGAAAAAAGCTTGTCCGGAGAAGACAAGGTGAGCGCTACCATCAGTCCTGTGTCATGCCAACAGTAAAGCATCCTGAGACCATTCATGTGTGGGGTTGCTTCTCAGCCAAGGGGGTGGGCTCACTCACAATTTTGCATAAGAACACAGCCATGAATAAAGAATGGTACCAACACATCCTTCGAGAGCAACTTCTCCCAACCATGGTGACGAACAATGCCTTTTCCAGCATGATGGAGCACCTTGCCATCAGGCAAAAGTGATAACTAAGTGGCTCGGGGAACAAAACATCGATATTTTGGGTCCATGGCCAGGAAACTCCCCAGACCTTAATCCCATTGAGAACTTGTGGTCAATCCTCAAGACGCAGGTGGACAAACAAAAACCCACAAATTCTGACAAACTCCAAGCATTGATTATGCAAGAATGGGCTGCCATCAGTCAGGATGTGGCCCAGAAGTTAATTGACAGCATGCCAGGGCAGATTGCAGAGTTCTTGAAAAAGAAGGGTCAACACTGCAATACTGACTCTTTGCATCAACTTAATGTAATTGTCAATAAAAGCCTTTGACACTCATGAAATGCTTGTAATTATACTTCAGTATTGCATAGTAAAATCTGACAAAAATATCTAAAGACACTGAAGCAGCAAACTTTGTGGAAATTAATATTTGTGTCATTCTCAAAACTTTTGGCCACGACTGTATACATATTCCATAACATGCTACAATAGTCTGGGTAATGACCTTAACATTTGAGTAGTACTAATACTTACAGATTTCTGAGATTCGAGTAGTACTTCAAGCTGTTATCATTGATGTCAAATAGTCGATTTTGATTTGCAATGTATCTGTAAAATTTAAATACAACATTTACAAATTATTATTATTACAAATAAAGTACATTCACATGTTCTTGTCCCTAAATTAGTATTTTAAATAGCACTCCCTTTCAAAATTATTCATAAAAAAACACACTGACATTCTTGTATGGTCCACAATGTATCGTAAACCAACGTGTTGGTCAATAGACCTTCACCAAGGTTTAAAAAGTACTTCTCAAGCCATGTTTAGGCATTTAGTGTCTGATGATATACAGGGACAATAGATGGATAGTATTTTCAAACATATGGAAATATCTGAGTATTTGGCCATCATGCCCATGTTGGGCAGCTTTATAGGATTCTGAACTGTTTTGATAGTGGTAGAAACTGGTGTCTCTTCAGACACTCCCCCAAATACTTTATCTACTGACTAGAACATCTAAGATGATAGATACATCTTTATGCTAGAGTACACAACTCCTGGATGGGTGATGGTGGTTTAGAATTGACTAAATGTTAAATATTCAATATTTAATGGAAATGCCTTGTATGCCAAGGTGACATGCCAGTAGACCATCATCAATGAAGGTTTACCTGATTAAAGTAAGGAAGGTGGACAAGGTCTCGGACAAGACACAGTTAAATACAACACCAGCCCGTCTAGATGTTTGGCACCTGCACGCTGGTGCTGATAGTTTGCTCACCATCTGGATTTGTTTAGGAGCCATGTACGTGACAGGCACACTAATCTACAGTACTCTACACTAGGCTACATCTTACTCTGAGAATGATCTGAGCATGAATATACATGTATTGTTTAGACATACTGTACTGAAATATGGTAAATCTACATGCTGCAATAACAAGCCTGATACAATTCACTATCACCAACAACTTTCAGTGGTAAGGCCTATAGACTCTCTTCTCAACACAGACCTCACCCCGTGCACCTCTGGCAATTCAAAAATGGTGGCCTAAGCCTAATAAATGGCAAGCAAACTGTCTTATACACATACCACTGTGACCTTGAGCTACATACACTGCCATCGGAAAGTATTCAGACCCCTTGACATTTTTCCTCGTCAATCTACACACAACACCCCATAATGAAAACGCAAAAACAGGTTTTTATAAATGTTTCCTAATTTATCAAAAATAAAAAAAACTGACATATCACAATTACTTAAGTATTCAGACCATTTACTCTGTACTTTGTTGAAGCACTGTTGCCAGCAATTACAGCCTTGAGTCTTCTTGGGTATGACGCTACAAGCATGGCACACCTGTATTTGGGGAGTTTCTCCCATTCTTCTCTGCAGATCCTCTCAAGCTGTGTCAGGTTGGATGGGGAGTCTTGCTGCACAGCTATTTTCAGGGCTCTCCAGAGATGTTCGATCGGGTTCAATGCCGGTCTATGGCTGGGCCACTCTAGGACATTCAGAGACTTGTCCCGAAGCCCGTCCTGCGTTGTCTTGGCTGTGTGCATTGGGTCGTTGTCCTGTTGGAAGGGGAATCTTTGCCCCAGTTGGAGGTCCTGAGCACTCTGGAGCAGGCCTCTCTGTACTTTGCTCCGTTCATCTTTGCTTCGATCCTGACTAATCTCCCAGTTCCTGCCCCTGAAAAACATCCCACAGCATGATGCTGCCACCATCATGCTTCACGTAGGGATGGTGCTAGGTTTCCTCCAGACATGACGCTTGGCATTCAGGCCAAAGAGTTCAATCTTGGTTTCATAAGAGCTGAGAATCTTGTTTCTCATGGTCTGAGAGTCTTTAGGTGCCTTTTGGCAAACTGTATGCAGGCTGTCATGTGCCTTTTACTGATGAGTGGCTTCTGTCTGGCCACTACCATAAAGGCCTGATTGGTGGAGTGCTGCAGAGATGGTTGACCTTCTGGAAGGTTCTCCCATCTCCACAGAGGAACTCTAGAGCTCTGTCAGAGTGACCATTGGGTTCTTGGTCACCTCCCTGTTTGGCCAGACAGCCAGCTCTAGGAAGAGTCTTGGTGGTTCCAAATTTCTTCCATTTGAGAATGATGAGGCCACTGTTCTTGGGGACCTTCAATGCTGCAGACATTGTTAGGTACCCTTCCCCAGATCTGTGCCTCGACACAATCCTGTCTCAGCGCTCTGTGGACAATTCCTTCGACCTCATGGCTTGGTTTTTTGCTCTGACATGCACTGTCAAATGTGGGACCTTATATAGACAGGTGTGTGCCTTTCCAAATCACGTCCAATCAATTGCATTTACTACAGGTGGACTCCAATCAAGTTTCATAGCAAAGGGTCGGAATACTTAAGGTATTTCTTTCTATTTTCATTTTTAATAAATGTGTAAACATTTCTAAAAACCTGTTTTTTCTTTGTCATTATGAGGTATTGTGTGTAGATTGCTGAGGAAAAACATGTATTTAATTAATTTTCAAATAAGGCTGTAACGTAACAAAATGTGGAAAAAGTCAAGGGGTCTGAATACTTTCTGAAGGCACTGTACCTGTTTGATATTGGCTAGAACCACTCCATAGTCCATTGCTACGTTGGGTATTTTGTTGGGGAGACATAGATTCGAGTCCATAATATTATCTGACATTTTTCCGTCGTGTTTTTTTCGTGCTTCCCACAGTCCCTGTATTTTGGGGCCACGGCAGACATCGTGCCATAATATAATTTCCACTATCACTGCATGGGCCTGGTTTCTAGAGGAAGATGCCTTAATACTATCACTGCATGGCCCTGATTTCTAGAGGAAAATACCCGAATTCAAATATTCCAAACAGCGCGCACCCACACCACCCGACACGCAAGCTCACACACACAGTCACACACACTCAGTCACAAGCACAAAACTCTCCTTAGCATGATAATTATCCCACACTATTATCTTTGCTTGTTGTTGCTTGTTGTCTCCATACAAAACTGAGAAACATGAGTTTAACAGCCTGCATTGTAGTCTATGGCATAGTAGACACCACTTTTTGTATGTATTTGTTTTAGCAATCTGACATTTGTGTGCTTAAAAACATGAACCTTTATTCCAACTTGTAAGTCGCTCTGGATAAGAGCGTCTGCTAAATGACTTAAATGTAAATGTATACAATTGTGCTGTTGGTTGTAGGCTTTACTATGTCTACAATGGTGTAGCCATTCATTTTACTTACATATCGGTGATGTTGATGTCCATTTCCATGTCATCTAACGTAAGGATAGGGAAATCCTCGATCCCTGGGTCAGGATCGATACAAACAAGCCTTGAGATGCTGCAAGTGCAGGATGCAGGGCAAGCAGAGCTAAACCTCCACAACCCCATCAACACGATAAAGATTCCCGAGCGAGCCATTCCATATCCCCCTACGTTGGAGCCCATCGCAGGTCCAACGATATCCCACAGTACGGTAGGCTATTGATCAAATCTGGATATTATGAATCCCCCGCCCCCCACCCCCCACCCCCACCCCTATAGCCAAATTAATCAGTTTGGCACCACGAATGAGACTACAGTTGATCACGAATGCGCAATCCCTGTCTCCGCAGAATTGGTATCACACTACTGCATATCGATGCCGTGAAGCAAGGTGTCAAGTGCTCGGTCCTGGTGCTGCCTCTCTCGTCTCTTTCTTAGGGGCAGAACGACTGTCTCTGCATGGTCAAACGTTGTGCTCCAGATGTTTTGAGGAGCAAACCGTTGTCGTGGTGATTCTTCTTCATATGTAGTACTGATGGAGATCGAAATAAGAGAGACAGCACCGTGGAGTCAGAATGCGTGGCGATGTAGCGACACAGCCTGTTCTCATAGACTAGACGTAACATAGTGAACGTAAATCCGGGACTCTCGAATAAATATGATGTTATGTTTTGTGTGGTTAAATAAGACATTTACTTAAAACGAAAGGAGGGTAGTTGGTTGGGGTGGCTGGGTGGTCATATAATGCAAACGTCTAGCAACCCAAAGGATACGCCTTCGAATCTCATCATGAACAACTGAATATTTTTTAGCAATATTGCAACTACTTACTACTTGTTTGCTACTTTGCAACTACTTAGCATGTTAGTTAATCCTTCCCATAACCGTAACCCTTTAACCTTACTCCTAACCCGAACCTTAAGCTAACCCTACCCCCTAGCCTAGCTAACATTAGCCACAACAAATTGAAATTCACAACATAACATACGTATTGCAAATTCGTAACATATCAGACGAATTTCAATTCGTAACATACCATACGATTTTTAATTCTTAACCTATACGAAATGGATGGTGGACATCCACAAATGAATAAACCTCGGATTTACGTACAGAATAATACTAAATGCTCTGAGACCAGGTTGAGTGACAGAGTGCTTGTGCATGGAGGCAGGGTACCTGCATTCGTCTATTGATTATGGCTGTGTACGAGCGCATCTCTGCCAGCCATCACTGGAATTGCTTTTAAAGGGAGATGGTTAAGACGCTCGAGACAGTGATATGTATTGCTGACAGTTTATCAACATTTATCAGTTTTAGGACTATTTAATTCAACAGCTTTCAATTTGCATGCTTATCATGTACACATATTCTGAAAAGTAGGTGGGAATAGGCTACTCACTATAGCCCTACATCACCCTCATATTTAAGTTATAATAGGGTGTTGAATTTTTGAATAAAATGTAATTACATTACCTATATTTGTAATATTTGATGTGCCAATATTATTCTGAATACCCACAAACTCGTTCCATAGGCCTAGACAGTGCTTCTTCCACAACAATACCACAGCTCCATGGATGGCCATTACCAGTGTGACGTGCAGTTTGACGCACAAGTAGGGCTGCATCTATGAAAAATAATTACTAAACAAAATATGACTGTGTGTGCTTCAAATGAGTCTTCCATCCCAGTCGAGGAAGACAGACAGTGGAGGAATAGCTACTATCGAAATATTCATTGTAATTTGTCAAAGCAAAAATAGCCTAACCTAGCATATGGTTTTAAAATGAAATGTTTGTGGACACATGTTATTTGGGGGTCATGAGATGAAATATGTCAGCTATCTATTCATTTAAAAAAGAGTGATTGTGAAGTTAGCATATTGAAGCATATTGAATAGCCAGTGAAATACAACAGAGTGATACAGATTATTAAAAAATATGTAATATGCTCAGTTCAACTTTTTAAATCTGGGAACTTTTCCACTTGAGCAAAAGTAAATCAACTACCCCTGGTAGTGTCACTTGACACAGTTCTTCTCATTCTGGGTGGTCAACAACACACACAGCTGCTGTGATGTTGTGTGACCATTGTATCTCTGTGGGATAATAGCTATCATTTTGACAAGGTATTTTAGTGATCACAGAAATAGCACAATGTGCAAGTGAAGGACATTTCAGACATCAATGATTATTGAACTGAGATCAACAATAAAGTCAGCTGGATAAAACATTGCAACCATGTGCATACGTTTTCTGACCCTGTACCTTAGCTTAATCACATGGCACTTATGAAGAATAGAAATAGAAACAGGTATTCAGTTGTGATTTACCCAATGTATAAGATAGAACAGAGTAGTGTGGGATTGGTACTATAGAGTGATTCTATGAGGTCATGTTTTGTTCACATTTGTTCATTAGGATCAGATTAGTTTGAATGGATTACTCACTGAACAATCAGTAGAGGACCCAGAGTCATGTATGGGGGGGGGGGGGGCGTGATGGAATGAGTGAATGTGAGGTGCCTTAGTGCTTAACCTCTTGACCAGACACTATTGGACATGATCTGAGGTATTCTGTGCCTAAACTCATCACTCTGATCCACACACACACACATACACCCTGGATGGATAGTGTCGCTATGGATACTTAGGGCTTTCCAAATAGCATGGACAATGTCAAGTGTCGCTATGGATGCAGATGAAAATATGTAAGCAGGCTTTTCTATGAGAAATGTCAAGTACGGAATGATATCTGTCTCCATGGTAACCGGCTCAGACTTTGAGAGAAGGATGAGAGCTCTTTATTTTGCTTATAGTTGACACTTGCCTATCTCAATAGGCCTGGCAAATCAGGGAGAAATGGCATTTTGCATAACCAAGATAAAGGACATCATATTTTACTGATGAGTGGCTTCCGTCTGGCCACTACCATAAAGGCCATGATTGGTGGAGTGCTGCAGAGATGGTTGACCTTCTGGAAGGTTCTCCCATTTCCACAGGGGAACTCTGCAGCTCTGTCAGAGTGACCATCAGGTTCTTGGTCACCTCCCTGACCAAGGCCCTTCTCCCCCGATTCCTCAGTTTGGCTGGGCGACAAGCTCTAGGATGAGTCTTGGTGGTTCCAAACTTCTGCCATTTAAGAATGATGGAGGCCACTGTGTTCTTTGGGACCCTCAATGCTGCAGAACTTTATATGTACCCTTCCCCAGATCTGTGCCTCGACATAATCCTGTCTCTGAGCTCTACGGACAATTCCTTCGACATCATGACTTGGTTTTTGCTCTGATATGCACTGTCAACTGGGGAACCTTATACAGACAGGTGTGTGCCTTTCCAAATCATGTCCAATCAATTGAATTTACCACAGGTGGACTCCAATCAAGTTGCAGAAACATCTAAAGGATGATCAATGGAAACAGGACATACCTGAGCTCAATTTCAAGCCTCATAGCAAAGAGTCTGAATACTTATGTAAATAAGGTATTTCTGTTTTTTATTTTTAATACATTTGCCCAATTTTTTATTTATTTTTAATCCATTTTAGAATAAGGCTGTAGCGTAGCAAATGTGGAAAAAGTAAAGTGGTCTGAATACTTTCCGATTGCACTGTAAGAGAACGGAGTTCATCAGCTACTTCTTATCAAGTCATTTCTAAGATTGGTGCCCCACCGCCTTTCAATTCTGCAGGGGCCCCAACTGTCTCTACAAGGAGGTCCAGAGGGCATTCCTATTCGGATTAATGAAAAGACTCATGGTTGAGCAGTGTATCCAATAGTAATTGTTACATTGTAATAAAACCAATGTATATCGATGCATGACTGAACAATTCGTTTGGGCTACATTTTGAAAACAGATGTTAGGCTACTTAGTTTTTTATGAATCATTGCAATGATGACCACTTACTATAACGTAGGAAACTTGGTAACATGTAAACCTTTTCATCCGTTCACGACGTAACATATCTTACCCGTGTCAACCTCATTCTCCTTTACACATTTCATGTTTTGTCAATAGTTCAGTCACGCACTCCATGCACAGATGTATTGCAAAATATACTGAACAAAAATATAAACGCAAAATGCAACAATTTCAAAGATTTTACTGAGTTACAGTTCATATAAGGAAATTAGTCAACTGAAATAAATCGATTAGGCCCTAATCTATGGATTTCACATGACTGGGAATCCAGATATGCATCTGTTGGTCACAGATACCTTAAAAAAAATGGGCCTCACAATGGGCCTCAGGATCTCGTCATGGTATTTCTGTGCATTCAAATAGCCATTGATAAAATGCAATTGTGTTCATTGTCTTTAGCTTATACCTGCCCATACCATAACCCCACCGCCATAATGGGGCATTCTGTTCACAACGTTAACATCAGCAAATCACTCGCCCACAGGACGCCATACACGTACATGGTCTGCGGTTGTGAGACCGGTTGGACATACTGTCAAATTCTCTAAAACAGTGTTGGAGGTGGCTTATGGAAGAGAAATTAACACAAATTTCTCTGGCAACTGGTCTGGTGGACATTCCTGTAGTCAGCATGCCAATTGCAAGCTCCCTAAAACTTTGAGACATCTGTGGTATTGTGTTGTGTGACCAAACGGCACATTTTAGATTGGCATTTTATTGTCCCCGGCACAAGGTGCACCTGTGTAATGATCATGCTGTTTAATCCATTTCTTGATATGCCACATTTGTCAGGTGGATGGATTATTTTGACAAAGGAGAAATGCTCACTAACAGGGATGTATACAAATTTGAGAGAAATATGTTTCTTGTGCGTATGGAACATTTCTGGGATCTTTTATTTCAGCTCATGAAACACTTTACATGTTTCATTTTTATTTTTGTTCAGTGTACACAGTAGCGATTTTATCATGTAAATCTTGGTGGAGCAAAAAAATAAATGTGGGGTGCATGCCAGTGAAGTCACTACATAACACAACACTAAACAATACATGAATTGCACTATAATGGTGACAAACGGTGCCCACAAACTGTTAGGGCATACATAAAGCTGTCCCAGCAGCAGAGTCCCAACAGCAGTCCCAACACCTTACCACTGCTACACCTGGCTTTCAGCTGAGCCTTGTCTGGCAGCGTCATTTACTGCCTTTTAAAAAACATAGCTGATATGGCTGACTTGCTTAAATAAATGTGGTTTCTACTGACAATTGAGATGTACAAAACTATGGCATAAGAGGATGACAAGCGGATAAGAGGCAATACCTAATTTCGATTAAGACATTAATGAGCGAGCGACGACGGACGTAGTCAATATAACTATTTGTTCAGCACTTTTTGTACAGTGACAGAATTGAGAACATGGGCCATTCTTACAGTGTACTCCCTGTACAACAAGTCAGAACCGTAGGATAAATAAAAGGGGCGTATAAACAGACAATGAAAGTTCTTACAATATTCGATTATTACATTTCTCTAAAACAGGTTATAGGCTATATGTGCACCACCAAGTTAGAACAGTAGGCGAATGAAGAGGTGAAAATATACCAAATTATTAGCGTGAGGCACATTGAACGCGTTTGTGTCTTTGCTTGTCAAAAAGATACACGTCATATAACACTATTTGACACATTAAATAAGCTTTTAATTTGACACGTCAAATAACACAATTCTATTATAGAATGTTGTGTGTGCTGAATTTGCACGTGCAAGCCAAGCGCCACCACTACTATCAGTAGCACTGTCAAAGCTGTACAAAACAAGCACACATCGGCCACGAACGATGTGTGTACAATATCGCGTTGGTGAAAATATACCAAATTATTAGGGTGAGGCACATGGGCTACTAACAGCTTACTACACAACATACACTTAGTATTACTTTCTTAGCTACAGTATACACATCTCCCTTGCATATTACATAATTTATACAGCAGCATACAATACATTTTTGGACTCACCTTGTGCAGTCCTTTGTGGGCACATTTTGTCATCAAACTTTGTCATCAAAGTCTGGCATTCTCTGGATTTATGTTGGGTACTCAGAAGAAAAAACACAGCCACTCCATTGAATAGCAGGCTAACGTTCGTGGATGCTTTGCAATGGTTGCAGTTTGCCACTGATTCCTTCCAAACCACTCATTGTTGAATTTGCGATTTCCACCTTGTTGTGTAATCTTTGTCCAATGGCCGATGAGCACCGATACGTTTTATCTATAATTTCTCTTCATTATTTCACTTCATATGATAAGGATTAACAAGGATTTGCCAGTAGATTGTTGACTAGATTCATGATGATGACTGCTAGCTTACTTTGAAAGTAAGATGTTGACATGATCAGTCCAATCAAAGCTACTGTACGTATAACGTGATTTGACGTCATTTTATCTGTGGCCAGTGACCTTGAACCTTATTGGAAAGGCACTTGTAATATAATTCTATGACAGGATCCAAAGGGCTGAAATGTTGGATGTCTACTCTTACTAAGGACTTAAATTTGGCGGTGACGTACTGTCTCCATGAGTGACGGAACACTGAGCCAATCACGGCGCAATGCTCCCATTTTCTGCTGGTTCGCCCAATCACCACAGAAAGCACTGGGCTAGGCTGAAACACCTGCATTTTGGAGCTGCTTTACTCAAGAAAACAAAAAAGAGACCATGTGTGTATGCAGCTTTATTAACTGAATTATATATATATATTATTTTTTTTTACATTGTTTGCAAACTGATTTGTAACACGTATTAATGTCAAAATAACATGCAAACAGGCAAGCCCCCCCCATTAATTTAGTTTTTTACATTTGTTTGGTTGTTTTTTTTGTTGCTAAAAATGTGGAGCCTCACTTGTCCTGAATGAAGGGTCGCCACTGAGTGGTAGGTACTGATAGGCACGGTCTCTGGGGCTCGGGACTTGTAAGTCCCGCCCAGTTGCAAAAACGACTCCCACATAGCTCTGCATGATTGGTAAATCAAAGGTTCGTGCCTGGCGTCAGCTAATTTGTCGACCTCTTACATGTCTTTGAAGACGTGTTGACTTTGAGAGACAACGGATATACCCAATCTCGAACCTGACCTCTCAAATCAATGAAAGAAGACAGTAGACTGACTCCCTATTTTGCTGTTTCACTGTATTCGGAAGGTTTTGGTTGCTGACAATTTCAGGACAAGAAATTGCTGTGGAGAACGCGGTTTGGCTGGAGGTTTGTTAAATATTTTGTTTACATTTTTTAGGTTTGTGGTTAAAGTTAAATTATAAAGAGGTTGTTTGTTAGTTCATTTGCATTGTAATCGGTCAATGAGAATTAAATCACTTTTAGGCTCAGTTGGGGATAAGCCTCGTGAACTCTATCGCTAATATTAGCTACGCTAACTAACGGTAGCTAGCTATGTAGCTAACGTTAGCAATCTAGCCTAGCTAATTTAGCTAGCTAACGGCATCTAGCTAGCTAGATACCATCTAGTTTGTTTTCCCCTTTTGAGAACTAATGTTAACTGACGTTAAGTATTACAATTATTTGGACTCTATGTGCTGCAAGTTAACTTATTCAGCCAATCGTTTACATACACTAACGTTACACTATAATCTACAGCGCATGTATGTTAACTAACAACTCATATGTACAAGTAGCTATCTAGCTAACGTTAGCTGCTGGTGGCAGGTTGTTAGCCAATGTGATAATAACTAACGTTACCTGGCTAACGTTTCGCGTTAGTTAATACAGGTTAAGACGGCTCGTTAACGTTAGTCAGACAACTAACGTTAAACCAACATAGCTAACAGCTGACTAAAACATATATAGTTAACGTTAGCCGTTAACTAACGTTAATCTATATGCGTTTGTGCAGAAGTAAGTTAACGTTAACTAGTTAAGCCTTCAATGTAGCAACACCGGAAATAATATAGCTACTCTATGTAGCAAACGTTAATTTGGCTAGATTACTTAGTGTTTCCATGTATAACATTAGCATGTTGTCTACTTCACTAGTTAACAGCTGCTAGTAGTAACATCTGCGTCAGTAGTCAACGAACGTTAGCTAAGTATCTAACTAATGTCATCATCCAGTTCTTTGTTAATGGACCTCATTGGCTTGCAGGCATCCAGAAAGAGTTTTTCATAATATTTGAAGCAGAGCATACTACACCCACATCATAACTACCTAGCTAGCGGTTCACAATGACTCAAACTACCTCCTACAATTTGTTGGGGGGGGGGGTACTATTTTCATTTTAGCCCAGTTATCATGATTATGTCAAGTGGTAACCACTCATATCAAGGGCAGTGATTTGGGATACATTCCATTGTATTATAGTAGAGAACACTTTTGTGTATCATGTGGCCAAGAATTAATAGGAATTAAAATTGTAAATAGGGGCAAGTCAACAACAGGTTTGATTAGTGACAAGATTGGATTGGTGAGGCTTTTATCATGAGGTAAGTTTCCCTCGGTCTTGTCTGATGCAGCCTCAGTGTCCTCAAAAGGCATAGCCTAATTTTACATTGCTGCCTTCACACAGCAGATCCACAGTGAGGAGCCTGTTCGCATTTCACCGCTGGTGCAAGACAATGGAGACAGAAATCGAGCAGCAGGAAGAAGAGACCACTTTCAGCAACACTGACACTAACGGTAGGCTATTTTGGCAGTGCCTCATCAAAGCTGTGTGTAAGCCATGTATTTGCCTTGATTAGACTAGACATATAACACTGCTTTTCTCTAATAGCTGATATCAGTCAGAAGGGACTACAGGGATTGACATTAAGGGATGCCCGATTTTCCTTGGTCAAGTAAACCAAACAATCAAACATTTTTAAAAGAATTCCAGTAGCCTAAAACTGATCGTTCTGGTTCCTCTCCATTATTTATGTAAAATACAGACAATTTATGGCACAGGCAAGTTAAGCTTTTTTTTTTTTTAATAACAACCAAATTACTAATAATTCCATTTACTGCTTTTTCTGGTTCCTCCCCTATGTGTAGGTGAAAGGCTGGCAATATATTGCACTTCTGGGTGTAAATGGCTAATTAAAATTTTTGGTCAAGTGATCCTAAGGGCAAACAAAAAATACTGCTGACCTGCCTGATGGGCAGGTACTTTTCAGACTTTAATGTAAATCCCTGGACTACTGGTATAGCTACATGCTGGCACCATTTGTGCATGTCAGATGGCCATGTGTTTCTCTTGTCCAGGTCACTGCTGTTTCGGGAGCAGTTCCGCCTAATTTTAATCCAGGAAGTGGACTGGTAAGGGTTGGGTGGATGCTGTCGCCTGGCTTTTGGCTGGAACCCGTATTGGGAAGAACATAGCATTAGGCTAACTTTCCAGGTTTCTCCCTCCAGGTAAACGCCCTGCCGAGGACATGGAGGAGGAGCAGGCCTTCAAGCGCTCTCGCAACACTGATGAGATGGTGGAGCTGCGGGTACTGCTGCAGAGCAAAGTAAGCCTTGCAACAGAAATGGGATTTTAGGCCTATTGCTTTTAAATCAGGAATTCCCTAGATTGTTTGTGTAAAATCCGCAACGCTTTTTCTTACATCTGTATGTCTTCCTGGATAGGTAGGTGTTTTTTCTGGTGTTTTGAGTTTTGCTAATCCCATCCCATCTTCCAAGTTTCATATCATTCAGCGGACTCTCAGACCCATTACTCTGTTCCTAAGGAAACACTCTTGTTTCTCCTCAGAATGCTGGAGCTGTTATCGGAAAGGGTGGCAAGAATATAAAAGCCTTACGCACAGACGTGAGTACAGTTGGCATTTTCAAATTCTTTCCTCCACTGGGGGATTTGCTGTAAAGCTATATTTATGTCCTTATAAACCTGACATTTTCATAGACATTATGGTATCTAATTACCCCATTCTAATGACAACCCTTATGCGTCCTATTAAAGAAATGTAACCCCTGTACTAAATAGTTTCCCTCTTATATATACACACGCACATCTATTTATCTCCCATCTATAGACAGTCATTCTGTTATCTGAATGTGTTGTTTGACTTGATTGGGTCAATTCCACATTAACAGAATGATGCAGAGACTTAGATGTTTTACTTTAAAATGTATGTCAAACAAAAACCAATGATTTGGAAAGTTAAACAAACCATAGAACTCTATGCACATGGACTACTTTCAACAATTTCCACTGAACATTTAACAAAAAAACACATTTACTTGAACAGTGCAGCTGCAAAGTTTAACAGAATGAAGGTTTGTGCCATCATTCTGTTACCAAATTTTGCAGTTGCAAATTGTTGGACAAGTTGTATGTTTTTTGTTGCATTCATTGTTTTTTTTGTTGGTTTACATTTTAAAATTAGAAATCGGAGTCTCTGCATCATTCTGTTACTGTGGAATTGGTCAAATGTTGCATGTCTGTGAACACTTGGAGGGATATTTGCGGTGTTTTTGTACAGTAGTCAGATTCTCTTTCCCAAATGACACATCTATAGGTTGGCTCATGTGAACAGACATGGTTTGGCTTGATTGGATCAGATTTGGGGTAGAGTGTGGGTGGGGGCATTTTTCTTGTGTTTCCAATAAAAGGGAACTATCCTTTCCTAGGCTCTGAACGTGATTTCTAATGCCCCTTACATCCCTGAAGCAATACCGGACTGTGGCAATGCCATAAAACCCCCTTTAAACAGGTGTCTCAAAGCCTGAGTGGACCTATAGTATATTACAGCCTCTGTAGTATCTATGCAGTCCATTTAGCTAAGTGTCTTTGTTAGAGCTGGCTTAGTCCAGCTGCCCTTTTTCTTGTGCACTCAACATCTTTCTTTTTTTTGTGTGTTTTTTTGGGGGGAAGCTATATAGTGATGGAGTATAGCGTGTATTCAATTAAAATGTATTCCTTCTCCCCCTCTTCCCTCTCCTTTACTTTGTTATTTTTGGCCACCTTCCTCCGTTGCCCATGTACTGGATCGACATGCCCCTCCTGCGTTGCCCATCTTGACGTTGGCCCAACCTTCGCCCCTGAACGCCCGCCCACCTGACACCCCGGTTGGCCCTGCCCCGCCCCGCCGCCCGCCCACAAACGTGCCCCTCCCTAAACGGGCACCTTACTTGACATCTTGTGATTGAATGCCCTTGCCCAATGCCAACCTCCACGGCCAATGCAGTACAATGCCAGTGTATCTGTCCCTGACAGCAGTGGCCCAGAGCGGTATGTCCCACCAGTTATTGCCTCACTGCCTGATTAGAACAGAGAAAAACACATGTCTTTGATAGCGTGCCTTCTGTTTCATTTGAACATTTTCTACATATAGAACCCCCCTCCCTCTCCCTTTATCAAGAGACGTGTATTGTTCCATTTGAATTGTTCTGTCTTCTCCCCCCCTCTACCCTTCTTCCCCCACATTCAAGTATTTCCATTTAATTTGGACCTTTTTGTCACTAGAAATGAAATCAATGAACCCACTTTCAGTAGATCATATTAAATGGGAGGAGCCCAGTTGTTGGCTGCTGTTACCTTTCTGTGGTATTTTTAATTGTGATTTGTGGAAAGGCAATGATCTTTCCCGCTCTGTCCTTGTGGCCCACCTTGCTACTCCCTGCCCCGCCCCTCCCACACCCCACTGTTCTCAACATCACTGTTCATGATCTGAGTGCTCAAGCTCCGCCCACTCTGTAACTCATCACTGTTCTCTTTTTTTCCCCCTTGTGCTACATCTCCCCGTTGGGTTTCTCTATCCTCCGTTAGGTTTCTCCCCTCTTGTTTTTCTCTCAGTCCCCCCCATCAGTCCAGACTGCCTGCCAAACCTTTCATTCCACCCTCTATCCTGTCCACCACCTAGTGGTTACCACTCACATCCCCCCCTGCTTTCTTTATTTTGTTTCTCTTCTACCTTCCGACTCCCTGGCACTGAGAGTGTGCTGGTGGCACGATTGTGATGGCAGTTTTTTTTAAGTAACTTTTTTTCTTTCTTCCCCTTCAAGTGCTGGTGGTGATGGTTAAAAGGCCCCCCTCCCTCCAGACAGAGCCCCCCCCCCCCCCCCCTCCAGACAGAGCCCCCCCCCCCTCCCTCCAGACAGTGGTCAGCCTTGTGCTTCATGTTGTAATCCTAAAGCCCCTCTCTCTTGTTGGATGTGAGACAAACGAGCGCACGTCAAGTTGCTCACATTTCAGTCCAGTGTTGGAAAGTCTTCGTTTTTTGTTTTTAAACATTTTTGTTTTTATAGCTCTGTGGTTCATAGGAGTGTTAATCTTGAAGTAAGTTTTTCTTTATTTTTTGCTTTTTGTCCTCCCTCTGTTTTGCCTTGTTGCCTTTGGCCGCATGCTGTTCCTTACCAGGATCCTGAGTGTGAGTGCAGATATTGAGACTATCGGAGAGATTCTGCTGAAGATTATCCCTACTCTGGAAGAGGTGAGTGCCCCGCGGCCTCCAGAGATATACACGTATAGGTTTATCTTTTTCCTAATCCTCAAAGTCAAGAGCTAAAGGCTTTCTTTCACCTGACTGATCTGTACCTGTTTTTTCCTAGTACCAGCATTATAACGGGATTGATTTTGACTGCGAGCTGCGTTTGCTGATCCATCAGAGTTTGGCTGGAGGCATCATTGGGGTGAAGGGTACCAAGATAAAGGAGTTAAGAGAGGTCAGATGGGATCCCACTGATTTCAAATGCTGACTTGACTCAGTCCATACTCATTTACAAGAATAAGCTGAAGTGCATAGATTGCATGTGCTTGATCTGCCCTAACAGGTTTTCTTTGTTTCCCACTTGTCCACAAATGGTTATAGGGAATGTATTGAAGATCTCATTTAATGCTCAAAGCTTAAGACTGGTCAAACCCATTTTGAACATATGGCATTGTGCTGCATCTTCCTGTTGTGTTATGGGTCTATTTCATGCTGGGCTTCCTGTCTCCATCAGAACACCCAGACTACCATCAAGCTATTCCAGGAGTGCTGTCCTCACTCCACTGACCGAGTGGTTCTGGTTGGAGGAAAGCCAGACCGTGTCGTCGATTGCATCAAAGTTATCCTGGAGTTGGTATCTGAGGTGGGTGAGTTAGGTCTGTGATGGTCATGGAATTTTGGATGACTTATTGGTCAGCTAAATAACACGGTCTCCTTTTATAGTAGTTTTAATAGCGTGCGGATACATTTTAACACGCACATTTTCTCCTCTTTTCCTGACTCCATGTGCTGTGCTTCTGTAGACAGAGGGCTGTTGCCTAGGCCAGGGTTTCCCAAACGCTGACCTGGGGACCCCCCTGTGTGCATGTTTTGGTGTTTGCCCTAGCACTACACAGCTGATTCAAATGGCCAACTCATCAAGCAACCAAAGACTAATTTGCTACAACACCGTGCTTGTTTCAGCAAGGAGCAACAAAGTTTCATTGTGTTGTAAAGGGTCCTTGTTACCGTGGAAACTGACTCAACTGCACAAATGCCTGACCACCCAGTGTTTAGTCAACTGTTCGTTCCACAATTTATTTGATTTTTAAACCCCCTACTGTAAGTCTTCTATAATTGTCGGTGAAAGGATTATACGGTAATTGTGAGTTCAGTTCTGAGCCAGTGACCGCGACACACTTCAACACCAGTGTCTAAACATGGAAACTCAATGAGTCAGTCAAACTAGAATTGTACTTGTTTAATAACAGCAGATGCTTTTTTTATATTTTTTATTCCATTTACAACAGTTGTTGACATTGTAGTCGTTCCAGAGCAAAACTAATTTATATAGGTAACTTGCAAAATAAAGAAAACACCACGGGAAATTACATCATTTGGTGGTGGAAAACTCTCAGGTGCTGCTCCAGAATCTCCCATAATTGTTCAATTGATTTGAAATCTGGTGACTGACAACACACACACCCTTTAGACCCCTATGCTCCTTTGAGACCCCTCTTTCAAACTCACTGAGATCTATTCTAGCCATGGTAGCAAAAATAATGGGCAACTGGACATTTTTATACATGACCCTAAGCATGATGGTATGTTCATTTCTTAATTAACTCAGGAACTACACCTGTGTGGAAGCACCTGCTTTCAATATACTTTGTAGCCCTCATTTCCTTTTATTTTGGCAGTTATATGTAGCATCTCAACAATGGTCTCATGGGCCTCCCGGGTGGCGAAGTGGTCTACACCAGAGACTGGGTTCGAGCCCAGGCTCTGTCGCAGCCGGCCACGACCGGGAGGTCCATGGGGCGACGCACAATTGGCCTAGCGTCGTCCGGGTTAGGGGGGGGTTGGCCGGTAGGGATATCCTTGTCTCATCGCGCACTAACGACTCCTGTGGCGGGCCGGGCGCAGTGCATGCTGACCAGGTCGCTAGGTGTACGGTGTTTCCTCCGACACATTGGTGCGGCTGGCTTCCGGGTTGGATGTGCGCTGTGTTAAGAAGCAGTTGGGTTGTGTTTCGGATGACGCGTGGCTCTCGACCTTCGTCTCTCCCGAGCCCGTACGGGAGTTGTAGTGAGACAAGACAGTAACTACTAACAATTGGATACCACGAAATTGGGGAGAAAAAGGGGTAAAAAATTAAATAAAATGGTCTCATAGTATTATCTATCTTCAGGCTCCTATCAAAGGGCGCGCCCAGCCTTACGACCCCAACTTCTACGACGAGACATACGACTACGGCGGCTTCACCATGATGTTCGAGGAGCGGGGCCGGCGGCCTATGGGGGGGTTCTCCGTACGGGGCCGGGGTGGCTTTGAGCGCATGCCCCCCGGCCGCGGCGGCCGACCCATGCCCCCCTCCAGACGGGACTATGACGACTTGAGCCCTCGCCGGGGACCGCCCCCTCCCCTGCCAACCAGAGGGCGTGGAGGGAGCCGAGCTCGAAACCTGCCCCTCCCCCTACCACCACCCCCAAGAGGGTAAGGAGCTTCGCTTCACTTTCAATTGTTGTTTATGGCTACCTCTTATCACCTCATCAGTCACTCAGTGATGTTTATAACCATGTGCCTTCGCTGTGCCTGAGTACATAGAACTAGAATGAACATGAACCTACTTTGTTGGACTAATCCTAAAGGAATCTTTTCTGACACATTTCCACTGAGTCATGTTGACCCTGTCGTGTGGTTGCAGAGGGGACCGGTTCTCTCATCAGAGCTATCACGGCAACATGGACGACAGACCAAAGTAAGTCATTTGTGTAAAACAAAGGCAGCACCCCGGAGTGGTTAGGGTGGAACTCCTTCACCTCTCCAAATCGAGTTAGTCATTTGGAGAATGGCTCGCTCAGATGTGGAGATTACTATCTCTGTCAAATGTTGGGTTGAATCCTTTTCTGTTGATTTAATGACCGTCAATACGGTTCTACCCATGACACAGTAGTTATTTTGTAAACATGACCGCTCATCCCATGAGTAGATGACTATAAGAACACAATGTCAGTGTCTTCTTATCAACACTGATTTAAAAAAAAATAAACATAGCTCTTTACACTTTCAGGAGGACTGGTATTGCAATTGTATAGTACAGACTTAGCAGCCCCCAACCAATGGGCTGACATCAGTCCATCAGAGGTGGTGAACTGATCCCTTTCTTGTCATGTTAACCCCGACACCCTCCCTGCCCTCTTATCTAAGCAGCGACAGGAGAGGAAGACCAGGAGACCGCTACGACAGCATGGTGAGTGACCTGAGCATTTGAAGTGTTTTAGATGAGGGTTTAGCATGGAAGAGTGACAGAGCTTCAGTCTGTTGCCTGGTGTTTTAATAGTAGGCAAGTCGAACACGCATTTTAATGGTTTTAGTTACAGTGCATTCAGCAAGTATTCAGCCCCTTTGACTTCTTCCACATTTTATGTTACAGCCGTATTCTAAAATGGATTAAATCGTTTTTCCCCCCCATCAATCTAAACACACTACCTCATAATGACATTGCAAACAAAGGTTTTTATAAATGTTTGTGTATTTATGGAAGAAGAAAAAACATTTACATAGGTATTCAAACGCTTTACTCAGTACTTTGTTGAAGCAGGGATTACAGCCTCAAGGCTTCTTGGGTATGACGCTACATGCTTGGGACACCTGTATTTGGGGAGTTTCTCCCATTCTTATCTGCAGATCCTCTCAAGCTCTGTCAGGTTGGATGGTGAGCGTCGCTGCACAGCTATTTTCAGGGCTCTCCAGAGATGTTCATCGGGTTCAAGTCCGGGCTCTGCCTGGGCCACTCAAGGACATTCAGAGACTTGTCCCGAAGCCACTCCTGCGTTGTCTTGGCTGTGTGCCTAGGGTTGTTGTCCTGTTGGAAGGTGAACCTTCGCCCCAGTTTGAGGTCCTGAGTGCACAGGAGCAGGTTTTAATCAAGGATCTCTCTGTACTTTGCTTCGTTCATATTTTCCTCGATCCTGGCACGTCTCCCATTCCCTGCCGCTGAAAAACATTTCCACAGCATGCTGCCATCCATGCTTCACCGTAGGGATGGTATTGGCCAGGTGATGAGCGGTGCCTGATTTCCTCCAGACGTGACGCTTGGCATTCAGGACAAAGAGTTCAATCTTGTTTTCATCAGACCAGAGAATTTTGTTTCTCATGGTCTGAGAGTATTTTAGGTGCCTTTTGGCAAACTGTATGCAGGCTGTCATGTGTCTTTTACTGAGGAGTGGCTTCTGTCTGGCCACTACCATAAAGTCCTGATTGGTGGAGTGCTGTAGAGATGGTTGTCCTTATTGGAAGGTTATTCCATCTCCACAGAGGAACTCTAGAGCTCTGACCATCGGGTTCTTGTTCACCTCCCTGACCAAGGCTCTTCTCCCCCGAATGCTCAGTTTGGCCGGGAGGCCAGCTCTAGGAAGAGTCTTGATGTTTCCAAACTTCCAATACAAGAATGATGAAGGGCACTGTGTTCTTGGGGACCTTCAATGCGGCAGAAATGTTTTTGTACCCTTCCCCAGATCTGTGCCTCGGCACAATCCTTCGACCTCATGGCTTGGATTTTGCTCTGACATGCACATGCACCTTATATAGACAGGTGTGTTTTTCCAAATCATGTCCAATCAATTGAATTTACTACAGGTGGACTCCCAAGTTGTAGAAACATCTCAAGGATGATCAAGGAGACAGGATGCACCTGAGCTCAATTGAGTCTCATAGCAAAGGATCTGAATACTTATGTAAATAAGGTATTTCTGTTTTATTTTTAATACATTTGCAACAATTTCTAAACCTGTTTTTGCTTTGTCATTGTGGGGTATTGTGTGTAGATTGAGGAAGAAAAGTAATTTCATAAATTTTATAGTAAGGCTGTAACATAACAAAATGTTGCAAAGGGGAAGGGATCTGAATACTTTCCAAATGCACTGTACGTGTGTAAATGGATTGGGATTATTATCCTGCCCTTGTGAAATATGGTGGTTTGGACACTGGCGCTGCTCTTCACCAAGCGAACACACTGGTTAGGCCTCTTGTAGCCTGGCAACAGTTGTCTCCTTGGTTACCAAGGAGCAGCTGAATAGTAATCTGGAGCCACCAAACTAACAAATGAACTTCAGGTGAAACCATTGCGATTCACGGACTGGTTTGGTCGGGTCGTACCAATAACATGCATAGTAGAAAATGAGTAAAGCAGCTAAGATTCATATGCTCAATATCAAACACATTTAAACCAGTATTTTACTTAATGAATGTTTCAGTCTTGTAATAAGTCTCTCAATTTGTCTTTCTCTCCCTATGTTCTGTTGAATACAGAGTGGTGGATACGGTGGTGAGTCTTTAAGTTTCTTCTTTTCATGGTTGTCTACACTCTTGTTTGAATGTCTCTTTGGTCAGAGTATAGTTCTTTCTGTCTAGTAAGCACCACCAGCTCTCCCCACTGTCCTTTGTTGGTCTGTCTATGTGGTCTGCCAGCCACGGTGTGATGTATTGTTATCCTTCCTTTTCCTCCCTTCATATTTTCAAAGACAACACTTCCTCGTGGGAGCCCTTTCAGTCTGGTGAGTGCAAATGAATCACATTTGTATCAATGTCTCATTTTGTTGCTTCTGTATTTGTTTTCGTGTCGTTTTGAGGACTTTCCACACGAGGATAAATTCTGAGTCTCTCTCCAGGTGGCCGAGGGTCATACAGTGACATCGGGGGTCCCGTCATTACGACACAAGTTACCATCCCCAAGGATGTGAGTAAAGGTTTAATCCGCACAGTCCCAAGCGTAATAACACCCCTTACCACAGATCGACACAGACATCCCTGTAATATATTCATGAGAAGAACCGAGATGAGATTCTTCCCAATTGATCAAAAAATTCCTCACTTGTCGTAGCTGGCCGGCTCCATTATTGGGAAGGGCGGACAGCGGATTAAGCAGATCCGTCATGAGTCGGGAGCGTCCATCAAGATCGACGAGCCACTAGAGGGCTCCGAGGACCGCATCATCACCATCAATGGAACACAGGACCAGATCCAGAACGCCCAGTATCTACTGCAGAACAGGCACGTGCTAGCACCCTTTCCTCGTCTCCGCTGAAAGCAGTATGGTGGAAACCTATTCATCCCTGTCCCCTATCCGTGGTAATCAAGGAAGGAAATGAGTTGTTCATGACTAACAAATGAAATTGAAGATAAAGTAGTTCTAGAAATGACTCCTGGGGTCCCTTTATTCACTTGTCCACTGTGTTTTGTTGCAGTGTGAAGCAGTACTCTGGCCGGTTCTTCTAAAGAGGGAAGAGGAGCAAATCTGCCATGCCCGTTCGCTCCCTCTATTCAGAGCCAACATTCCTCTGCTTTGGGTAGTTATGTGCCCCCCACCCGTCATCTAACACCTTTTAATAAGAAGTTTGGAAGTTCTCTCAAAGCTGTCGGATGAGTGTATCCCAGTATTATAATTTTTTTTTGCCTTGCTTGTTTTTTGGGGGTTTTCTTTCTGGATTATTTTGCTGTTCTGTACTTGGAGTAAACTAACCTGTCTGTGTTCACTCTTGGCCTCCCCTGAGACGCTCCTCCTCCCAGTCAGTACAGCATGCAGAATGTAATCTTGTTTTGTAAGAAACATTTTATGATTAAAAAAAAAAAAAATACATTTAGTTTATTTTTGCTTATTATTTTCCCCCCGCTGAAAGATAAGGGGCTGTATAAAAATGTACAGTAATCGTGTCATAGGATGAATAAGAGTGCTAGGATTGTTTCATTTTGTTGGGAGACTGATAGGGCTAAAAATAAAGTATTGTTAATTTTAAGTTTTCTACATGATTTCAGCTGGTTAACGGGGAGGGACTTGATATAATTCCTTTAATACATAATCATTGACATTTGGATCCATTTAGACTGGCTAAAGCCTGTTTTTTTTAAATGTCGGTTTGTAAGCATTTTTAACATTTTAGATGGGATCTTTGTAGACACCAGTCAGTTTGGGATGGGAATGCAGCCTTTCTTTCCATATGAGTGGCATGTCACCCCTGTTAATCTCTACCTGTCTGTGGGGTGTAGTATCTGCTGCAAGTCTGAGTAATAAAGTCTGTGCCACCTTTTACTAAACATGTGGGGGGAGGTTTTGTGTTATTTTTCCATATTTCCTAGGTGCGATAAATAAAATGGCATTTTCTACAAGTAATGCATCATGAGTATTACATAGTTGACTAGTAAGGCTATGATTCATGTGACATCTGAGTTCTGTATTAACATACGCCGAGTATACAAAACATTAAGCACACCTGTTCTTTCCATGACAGACTGATCAGATGAATCCAGGTGAATGCTATGATCCCTTATTGATGTCACCTGTTAAATCCATTTCAATCAGTGTAGATCAAGACTGTCAAACTTATTCCATGGAGGGCCTAGTGTCTGCTGGTTTTTCCTTTCCAGTGGTGTAAAAAATGCATAAGTAGTTTTTTGGGGTATCTGTGCTTTACTGAACTAAAATATATGCAACAATTTCAAAGATTTTACTGAGTTCGTATAAGGAAATCAGTCAATTGAAATACATTCATTAGGCCCTAGTCTATGAATTTCACATGATGGTTGGGTCACAGCCATGGGTGGGCCTGGGAGCGCATAAGTCCATCCACTTGGGAGCCAGGCCCAGCCAATCAGAATGAGTTTGGACGATCCCGCAGCTGTAGAAGCCAGATGTGTAGGTTCTTGGCTGGCATGGTTACACGTGGTCTGCGGTTGTGTGGCTGTTTGGAGTTACTGCCAAATTCTCAAACAATGTTGGAGGGGGCTTCTGGTAGAGAAATGAACATTAAATTATCTGGCAACAGGGCTCCAGAGTGGCGCAACGGTCTAAGGCACTGCATCTCCGTGCTATAGCTGTCACTACGGACCCTGGTTTGATTCCAGGCTGTATCACCACCGGCTGTGATTGGGAGTGCTATAGGGCGATTGTCCCAGCGTCGTTAGGGTTTGGCCGGGGTAGGCCGTCATTGTAAATAAGAATTTGTTCTTAACTGACTTGCCTTGTTAAATAAATATAAACAGCTCTGGTGGACATTCCTGCAGTCAGCCTGTCAATTGCACGCTCCCTCAACTTGAGACATCTGTGACATCGTGTTGTGTGACAAAACTGCACATTTTAGTGTCCTTTTATTGTCCCTAGCACAAGGTGCACCTGTGTAATGATCATGCTATTTAATCAGTTTCTTGATATGCCACACCTGTCAGGTGGATGGAATATCTTGGTAAAGGAGAAATTCTTACTAACAGGGATGTAAACAAATTTGTGCACAAAATTGGAGAGAAATAGGCTTTTTGTGCTTATGGATAATTTCAGAGACCTTTTATTTCAGCTAATGAAACATGGGCCCAACACTTTACATGTCGCGTTTATATCTTTGACAACATTTACTCTACTACATTCCCAACGAAAATAAGTACTTTTTACACCCAAACATTTTCCTGACACCCAAAAGTGCTTGCTACATTTCAAATGCTTAGCAGGACAGGAAAATGTCAGATTCAGTCACTTATCAAGAGGTGATCTGAGGACTCACTAAAGAAAAATGCTTTGTTTGTAAATTATGTGTTGGAGTGTGCCCCTAGCTAACTAAAGTGTTATTTTATATCATGCTGTCTGGTTTCATATAAGGAATTTTAAATTATGTATTGCATTTCCTTTTACTTTTGATACTTAAGTATATTTAAAACCAAATAATTGTTTTGACTGAAGTAGTGTTTTACTGTGTTACTTTAAGTTTTGAGTAATTTTCTATTAAGGTATATTTACTTTTACTCAAGTATGACAATTGTGTACTTTCTCCACCACTGTTCCTTT
Source organism: Salvelinus alpinus (assembly GCF_045679555.1). Taxonomy (NCBI): domain Eukaryota; kingdom Metazoa; phylum Chordata; class Actinopteri; order Salmoniformes; family Salmonidae; genus Salvelinus; species Salvelinus alpinus. Next base: position 104,806,861 of record NC_092086.1, read on the forward strand.
AAATTAAGACCGAGACAATCAGGTTAGTGGAGTTCCTTACTAATTAGTGACCTTAATTTATCAATGAAGTACAGGGGAGGAGCGAAAACCTGCAGACACTCGGCCCTCCGTGGTGTTCCTAATTTTTGGTATACTGTAGTCAATAACATGTAATAACACATTTAAAATGTGTTAAATTAGCCTCTATATTCTTCAATTCAAGATATGTTAAGTGTTTATTTAAGTAGTGAACTGCCCACCCTTTTTATGTGCCACCGGACAGTTGTTTCATTACAATGTAACATATTGAGCGACATGCCTTAATGATCCTTTCCCATCTAAACACACCCTCTCCTAACGTCACATGGTTCGGGGCTTGAGTTACGCCAGCACAACACGACAGCAGCTGGCAGCAATAATGGCTAGAATTGTGTGAAAATAAGAGTCCTCTACATCGAGAGAAACTGTCCGACACACCCCATTCATGGGCCCACACTTTTTATGTTGGTGAAAATTATTAAGATGTAGAATAATGATGAAGAAAAAAACGTAAATAAAGGCAAGGATGAGTGATGTTGAAGAAGCATGACAAAAGGGTGGATGAATATGAAGAAAATGTTTTACTGTGTAGAGCACTTTTCTTTTTATGGCTCCTTGCCTTTTTGCTGCTAGGGTAACATAGGGTCCAGTCAGAGTACACTGTATTCTGTACCTAATGAAATTACAGATGGGACAAGCAAAGGGGACAATAGAAAAAATATAACAACGTTAAGCAATGCATCTTCAATGAAGACAAATTCAAAAGGAACATATTGTGGTATGGGATTATTTTTTGTAAGTCCTGTGGAATAATGGAATTTCGTTTTTTATACATTTATGGTGATATGGAGTAAAAGTCCGCCATATTCACTCACCACACCCGGAGTTCAACTATTGGAGGTAAAGATTTGCTTTTCTGTTTACATGTTGGTATTTCATTATTCATTCTCCCAACGGATTGGCTCCTATTGCATTTCGTAATGGGACCGTAGTTTACATAAATATAAAATAACAAGTGGTCTATTTATGTTTCTGCCAAAGGTTCAATCAGTTTCTGGGAATTGTATTCGCATTATTACGCTTGGCTTTTACTGTGGACTCTAGAGTGTAGGCTATGCATTGCACTGTAGATAGAGAATTCAGTCAGTGCTGAGGGAGGACATTTATTTTAGTTAAATATAACCATTTATTTAACAAAGTGACAATGTTTTTCACCATAACAATTTTTTTTACTTTTTTTACTTTTTTTAAATTTCACTTTGGAATATAGGCCTACCTCCTCGACCCAAAAGTAAGTTTTATCAAGAGAGTCATGACTTTGGGCTCCGTAGGGGCCTGTTGCCTCAGCGAAGAGGGAAAGGAGGCTCGACGGATCAACGACGAGATCGAAAGACAGCTTCGCCGGGACAAGAAAGACTCGCGTCGCGAGTTTAAGCTGTTGCTTCTCGGTAAACCAACGATCACAGTTCTAATTACCACTCAAAGCACTAATATGACATTGTATCATTATTTGAAACATGTTCATTATAATACTGACTCTATCAGTGTACATTGTATCTGTTATTTCAATGCACATGCCTATTAAAAAAAACATATTGCCTGGCAATTTGAATTTATTTGAGATATTGCCAAGAAAACAATGTTTCAGAGGCTTGTGGGAGGAGCTGTAGGAGGAGGGGTTCATTGTAATGGCTGGAATGGAATATTTGGAAAGTTATCAAACACATCAGACATATGGAAACCACATGTTTGACTCATTTCCATCTATTCCATTCCAGCCATTACAATGAGCCTGTCCTCATGTAGCTCCTCCCACCAGGCTAATCTGTTTTGTTTATTGTAGTGTAATGTCTTTGGTACTCTGTGATGTTTATATAACTTAAATATGTAGAATCATTTATTAAGTTCACACATCCAGCTCACAACTGTCACCCTGCTGGGAGCAAAATAAGTTATAACTCAAGGAAAGAATGTTGACAGCAATCAGACTCGTGTAGTTTGTTAGGTGACTAAGGAAGGGTTACCATTGCTACTATAAACGTTAGGTTGTTTAATTGCATAGGGGCCACATTTCTTAGAAATCAATCAATTCTTGTCATGGATCACTGTCCATTTAGGTTCGGAGATCAGAAATATTTTCCTGTGACAGATACAACACACAATAGACCACACCCTGAAACTGCTGTATCAACATTCCATGGCCAAAACAAAGTGCTACTCTTCAGTAGCAGGTGAAAAATTGTATTTCAATCAAAATGTTTGGGTAACTCAGCAATAGTTTAATCTACATTTCATGTGTTCATCAAATTGACAATATAAAAATGACACTCTATTATAAGCCTAAAATGTGCATTGGCAGGCTACTGTGTGGGTAATTTAAAAGTCAAACGGAGTTAATCTCTGAGCTTTTTCTCCCCAGGGACTGGTGAGAGTGGGAAGAGTACCTTCATCAAGCAGATGAGGATCATCCATGGGACGGGCTACTCCGAGGAGGACAAGCGAGGCTTCACCAAGCTGGTGTACCAGAACATCTTCACTGCCATGCAGTCCATGATCCACGCTATGGAGACCCTTCAGATCCCTTATAAGTGTGAAGACAACCAGGTGACCCTTCTGTTGTTCCATTTATACCAACTTTGCCTGTTTTTTTGCCAATATTTTGTGTTGGCACACACACATTTCTTTTTTTTGCACCATAATTTGTTTTATATACTTGAGTTTTTCCAGGCCTTGACACCACTCTGGAAAAACTCTGGGCTTTAGTTATAGCCTCTAGGCTAGAAGCTTTTCATTGTCAGAAAAACCTCCGGACCTGGCTACGCCCATGTTTGTACAGATCTTTTATTTGTTTCTACAGTCTCTGAGGCTCAGTGAGGATTGTAGTAAAGGATCAGGTGATGTCGTTATGATATCTGTAACTTTGTTTACTTTCTGCCTATTTGATGATGACATTAGTTACTGAGCAGGATGACAGACTGAAGGTCTTGTAAAAGGTACACATGTGGTTGACTGTTGGCACACATGTAAAGTAGGGCAACTCCTGGGACCAATATGCCACAAGAGAGACAAAATGACGTTGCTTAATCACATAGCTCTCTATCCCTTACCTTAAAGCCACCATATGGGGCCTAGTAATCATACAAATTCACTACCTCACAGCTATGTGCTAACTGCCACGCACTAACACACATTTAAATTCTAGATAGGTCTGAGGCCAAGCTAACACAATCCTTTGGCTTCCATTTACAATAAACATGATCACTCAGACAAATGCCTCTATAGGTCTCTTATGTAATGATCTCTTTCCCCTTCTCTTTCTCTCTCCTATTTCAGGGCCATGCAAATATTGTCATTGAAGTGGACGTAGAGAAGGTCACAATGTTTACAAATCCGTACGTTGACGCCATTAAGAGTCTATGGAATGACTCAGGGATCCAGGAATGCTACGATAGGAAGAGGGAATACCAGCTCTCAGACTCTGCCAAATAGTGAGTAAACCAATACCAAACCTCTAGTTTAGACTGCCAAATAGTGAGTGGACACAGACCAGTGACTACTCCCCACACTCTTCCCAAATAGTTTCCACTGTGTCCAATGCCAGTTACAACTCAGGCATAAAAGGCTGTACAGATTCAGGTAAACAATAACGCGATCCAATGGCCAGATTGATTGCTATTGTGATGGTCGGGGGAAAGATCTGTATCTTATGACTTCTGTGTTTTTCTGAGAAGTGATCTAATGAGTAACAGAACTGTTAACACGATGATAATAATAATAATAATAAATAACCCCATTTCTCTCATGCCCTTTCAGCTACTTGAATGCACTGGACCGTATAGCTGAGTCATCTTATGTGCCGACCCAGCAAGATGTGCTCAGGGTCAGGGTCCCTACCACAGGCATCATAGAGTACCCCTTTGACCTCCAGAGTGTGGTCTTCAGGTAAACATCCACATAGCCTACTATTCCATCCCTGTCTGCTGAACACAATTGATCAGATGATCCTAGAAAAGTAACTGGTATTAAAAGACTATTTAAATACAAATTGATGTTTCTCCATCTCCATGCTTTTCGGTACAGTACATATTGATGTTAATGTAATAACTCATCATAACCCATTAGAACTCTGTGTTCTCTATACCTGCCTGTTGAGAGTTGCCCTCAAACCTCATGGTGCTGTGCTGGTGTTCTCAGGATGGTGGATGTAGGTGGCCAGAGGTCCGAGAGGCGGAAATGGATCCACTGCTTTGAGAATGTCACCTCCATCATGTTCCTGGTGGCTCTCAGTGAATATGACCAGGTCCTGGTAGAATCTGACAATGAGGTGAGTTTGGTCATTGCACTTTCAACAGTCCAAAGCATGATGGTGCTCTTAGAGGACATGGTGCTCTTAAAATCCACGGCAGCCATGTTGGCGCCTCCTGGACAATACTGACCAATGACAATCCGCTGAATATTGACAATTCTAAACCGAGCTACCTAACTGAGCTGCTTGAACTTATGAATGGATTGATTGAATGCTAGAGGCAGAGATACATGGCATTGTACTAGAAAGTTGGCCAAACTCTCTCCCTGTTGCTATCTCTGTATGACTGGATCTCTGCTCGTGGAGTAGAGGATCCACGAGAGAGATAATCACCTAGTCAATCCCAACACAGAGGCACATTGTTCCAGCGCTAAATGTTGAATCAGCCCAAACCAGTTATGTGAAGATGACCCAGATTTTCCCGGAGCCCAACGCCTGTCTGCCTCAGCTGATATCCATTCACACTCCGTCATAGGGTTGGAGTTAGACTTCGCCTGCGCCCAGATCTGTACTTTAGCCAAACCCTCTGATTATTGTTGTATGACAACTCCTATAATCGTAGGAGTTGGCTAAATGCACGTACAGATCTGGGACCAGGCTACGTGTTCTCAGAGAAAAAGAAGGAGAATACCCCACACACTGTTTGAATGCTCCCAAAGTTTTAATAGGAACACTCACATTTGTTTTGTAACGCACATGCTACATTTGAACTGGACTTTGACCAGCTCAGGGGGTGTGCTTAGTGTTCACCTGCAGGGGGAGCCCTTCAGTCACTGTAATGATTCTTGGAACAAACACAAGGGCTGTTTTTTCTACAGTATTTGCATCATGCACAATCACTGCAAAGTAATCGTCCACACTGACTGTGTAGAACACTGGGTCCAGCAGCACAGCGACAGTCACCAACACTCTGGGTAACATGAAAACAGCCTAACCAGCTCTGCTAGGGCGAGTAAATGGTCAGAGTGAGGTGTTCTCTCATTTGTGTCTGGAAGTAGCTAGTAAGCTAGCCAACATTAGCCAGTTAGCTTGGATGCTTGACTGCTGTTGTGAGGTCAGAATATGGAGCCAGATACCCGCCAAAAGGTTGAACGTATGTATCGTTAGGATCATAAGAAAAGCCATGCGTGAAAAAGGAAACTTAAACGTTAAAATAGATCTGTAAACGTGTTACGACTGTGATTTAACATTTACACGTTCAAATTTTACTTTACGTCTCCCTTTACTCAGTTACAAATATTTTTTATGGGTACAAACTTTTGTCAGTAATGTGGCATCTGCAAAGAACATGAACCGAATGTAGCTAGTCAATCAAGCAACTTTAGCCCAGACGTTAGGGTTTGCAGCTTCCGGTTTCATTTCCAAAATAAAAGTCTAGAGCTTTGTTTTAGAACTGCATTCAATAACAACGTTATATCAGTAGATGGCGTAGTATAGGCTTGGGCCTTCAGCAAATGACTTGTGATAAAGACACAGAAGAGCCTTGTCTAGAATAACCGCCTGAGATGAAAAATAGAAAGTATATATGATTTATGCTAGGCCTATTCCACTATATAAATATGCCATGCTGTTGTGTGTTATTTAATGGCCATATAATTGCATAATTTATTTTTATAGCCTCGTGGGGATATTGTGGTGATCATGTAACCTAATGAATCACACTTTTTCCAGTATTTGGGAGCACGGACTGTAGGCCTTATATTAGGCATTTTGAGTGTTGTATTTGTGAATTCCACTCTGCATGTAGGCTTGTTATAGCCATTTGCATTGCACAACCCCATCACACAGAGGTTATATCCATATCAATAAATAAAGTCTTTGCTATAACCTGTCCAGAGCGAAATAGCCAAGGAGTCCCAAATGGTCAAGACTATCTATAGCCTATTCGTGCTTCTTCAACTATTTTGTTGAAAATGTATTTAGAGGTTATACACTGCTCAAAAAAATAAAGGGAACACTTAAACAACACAATGTAACTCCAAGTCAATCACACTTCTGTGAAATCAAACTGTCCACTTAGGAAGCAACACTGATTGACAATAAATTTCACATGCTGTTGTGCAAATGGAATAGACAAAAGGTGGAAATTATAGGCAATTAGCAAGACACCCCCAAAAAAGGAGTGATTCTGCAGGTGGTGACCACAGACAACTTCTCATTCTATGCTTCCTGGCTGATGTTTTGGTCACTTTTGAATGCTGGCGGTGCTCTCACTCTAGTGGTAGCATGAGACGGAGTCTACAACCCACACAAGTGGCTCAGGTAGTGCAGTTCATCCAGGATGGCACATCAATGCGAGCTGTGGCAAAAAGGTTTGCTGTGTCTGTCAGCGTAGTGTCCAGAGCATGGAGGCGCTACCAGGAGACAGGCCAGTACATCAGGAGACGTGGAGGAGGCCGTAGGAGGGCAACAACCCAGCAGCAGGACCGCTACCTCCGCCTTTATGCAAGGAGGTGCACTGCCAGAGCCCTGCAAAATGACCTCCAGCAGGCCACAAATGTGCCAGCTTCAATATTTGTATTTGTATTTATTATGGATCCCCATTAGCTGCTGCCAAGGCAGCTCTTCCTTGGGTCCAGCAAAATGAAGGCAGTTTATACGATTTTATAAACATTACAATACATTCACAGACTGTGTGCTCTCAGTCCCCTACTTCACCACTACCACATATATACAGTACCAAATCCATGTGTACGTGTGTGTATAGTAAGTATGTTATCGTGTGTGTGTGTGTGTGTGCATGTGCATGTTCCATCAGGTGTTTTTTTTATCAGTTTTTTAAATCTAATTTTACTGCTTGAATGAGTTACTTGATATGGAATAGAGTTCCATGTAGTCAGCTTAATGTGGTACTGTGCGCCTTCCATAGTCTGTTCTGGACTTGGGGACTGTGAAGAGACCTCTTGTGGCATGTATTGTGGGATATGCATGGGTGTCTGAGCTGTGCCCAAGTAGTTCAAAAAGACAGTTCGTGCATTCAACGTGTCAACACCTCTCATAAATACAAGCAGTGATGAAGTCAATCTCTCCTCCACTTTGAGCCAGGAGAGATTGACATGCATATTATTAATATTAGCTCTCTGTGTATATCCAAGGGCCAGCCGTGCTGCCCTGTTCTGAACCAATTGTAATTTTCCTTTTTTGTGGCACCTGACCACATGACTGAACAGTAGTCCAGGCGCAACAAAACTAGGGCCTGTAGGACCTGCCTTGTTGACAGTGCTGTAAAGAAGGTAGAGCAGCGCCTTATCATGGACATACTTCTCCCCATTGATACTGTTGTATCAATATGTTTTCACCATGATAGTTTACAATCCAGGGTAACTCCAAGCAGTTTAGTCACTTCAACTTGCTCAATTGCCACATTATTTATTACAAGATTTAGTTAAGGTTTAGGGTTTAGTGAATGATTTTGTTCCAAATACAATGCTTTTAGTTCATAAATATTTAGGACTAACTTATTCCTTGCCACCCACTCTGAAACTAACTGCAACACTTTGTTAAGTGTAGCAGTAATTTCAGTCGCAGTAGTAGTTGACATGTATAGTGTTGAGTCATCCGCATACATAGACACTCTGGCTTTCCTCAAAGGTTTTCCTAAAAGCCAGTGGCAATTCATTAGTAAAGATTGAAAAAAAGTAATGGGCCTAGACAGCTGCCTTGGTGAATTCCTGATTCTACCTGGATTATGTCGGAGAGGCTTCCATTAAAGAACACCGTCTGTGTTCTGTTAGACAGGTCATTCTTTATCCACAATGTAGCATGGGGTGTAAAGCCATAACACAAGTCTTGCCAGCAGCAGACTATGATTGATAATGTCAAAATCCGCAGTGAAGTCTAACAAAACAGCCCCCACAATGTTTTTATCATAAATGTCTCTCAGCCAATCATAAGTCATTTGTGTAAGTGCTGTGCTTGTTGAATGTCCTTCTCTAAAAGCATGCTGAAAGTTTGTTGTCAATTTGTTTACTGTAAAATAGCATTGTATCTAGTCAAACACAATTTTTTCCAAAAGTTTACTACGGGTTGGTAACAGGCTGATTGGTCAACTATTTTTTTACATTACATTTACATTTAAGTCATTTAGCAGACGCTCTTATCCAGAGCGACTTACAAATTGGTGCATTCACCTTATGATATCCAGTGGAACAACCACTTTACAATAGTGCATCTAACTCTTTTAAGGGGGGGGGGGTTAGAAGGATTACTTTATCCTATCCTAGGTATTCCTTAAAGAGGTGGGGTTTCAGGTGTCTCCGGAAGGTGGTGATTGACTCCGCTGACCTGGCGTCGTGAGGGAGTTTGTTCCACCATTGGGGTGCCAGAGCAGCGAACAGTTTTGACTGGGCTGAGCGGGAACTGTACTTCCTCAGAGGTAGGGAGGCGAGCAGGCCAGAGGTGGATGAACGCAGTGCCCTTGTTTGGGTGTAGGGCCTGATCAGAGCCTGAAGGTACGGAGGTGCCGTTCCCCTCACAGCTCCGTAGGCAAGCACCATGGTCTTGTAGCGGATGCGAGCTTCAACTGGAAGCCAGTGGAGAGAGCGGAGGAGCGGGGTGACGTGAGAGAACTTGGGAAAGTTGAACACCAGACGGGCTGCGGCGTTCTGGATGAGTTGTAGGGGTTTAATGGCACAGGCAGGGAGCCCAGCCAACAGCGAGTTGCAGTAATCCAGACGGGAGATGACAAGTGCCTGGATTAGGACCTGCGCCGCTTCCTGCGTGAGGCAGGGTCGTACTCTGCGAATGTTGTAGAGCATGAACCTACAGGAACGGGTCACCGCCTTGATGTTAGTTGAGAACGACAGGGTGTTGTCCAGGATCACGCCAAGGTTCTTAGCACTCTGGGAGGAGGACACAATGGAGTTGTCAACCGTGATGGCGAGATCATGGAACGGGCAGTCCTTCCCCGGGAGGAAGAGCAGCTCCGTCTTGCCGAGGTTCAGCTTGAGGTGGTGATCCGTCATCCACACTGATATGTCTGCCAGACATGCAGAGATGCGATTCACCACCTGGTTATCAGAGGGGGGAAAGGAGAAGATTAATTGTGTGTCGTCTGCATAGCAATGATAGGAGAGACCATGTGAGGATATGACAGAGCCAAGTGACTTGGTGTATAGCGAGAATAGGAGAGGGCCTAGAACAGAGCCCTGGGGGACACCAGTGGTGAGAGCACGTGGTGCGGAGATAGATTCTCGCCACGCCACCTGGTAGGAGCGACCTGTCAGGTAGGACGCAATCCAAGCGTGGGCCGCGCCGGAGATGCCCAGCTCGGAGAGGGTGGAGAGGAGGATCTGATGGTTCACAGTATCAAAGGCAGCCGATAGGTCTAGAAGGATGAGAGCAGAGGAGAGAGAGTTAGCTTTAGCAGTGCGGAGCGCCTCCGTGACACAGAGAAGAGCAGTCTCAGTTGAATGACTAGTCTTGAAACCTGACTGATTTGGATCAAGAAGGTCATTCTGAGAGAGATAGCAGGAGAGCTGGCCAAGGACGGCACGTTCAAGAGTTTTGGAGAGAAAAGAAAGAAGGGATACTGGTCTGTAGTTGTTGACATCGGAGGGATCGAGTGTAGGTTTTTTCAGAAGGGGTGCAACTCTCGCTCTCTTGAAGACGGAAGGGACGTAGCCAGCGGTCAAGGATGAGTTGATGAGCGAGGTGAGGTAAGGGAGAAGGTCTCCGGAAATGGTCTGGAGAAGAGAGGAGGGGATAGGGTCAAGCGGGCAGGTTGTTGGGCGGCCGGCCGTCACAAGACGCAAGATTTCATCTGGAGAGAGAGGGGAGAAAGAGGTCAAAGCACAGGGTAGGGCAGTGTGAGCAGAACCAGCGGTGTCGTTTGACTTAGCAAACGAGGATCGGATGTCGTCGACCTTCTTTTCAAAATGGTTGACGAAGTCATCAGCAGAGAGGGAGGAGGGGGGAGGAGGGGGAGGAGGATTCAGGAGGGAGGAGAAGGTGGCAAAGAGCTTCCTAGGGTTAGAGGCAGATGCTTGGAATTTAGAGTGGTAGAAATTGGCTTTAGCAGCAGAGACAGAAGAGGAGAATGTAGAGAGGAGGGAGTGAAAGGATGCCAGGTCCGCAGGGAGGCGAGTTTTCCTCCATTTCCGCTCGGCTGCCCGGAGCCCTGTTCTGTGAGCTCGCAATGAGTCGTCGAGCCACGGAGCAGGAGGGGAGGACCGAGCCGGCCTGGAGGATAGGGGACATAGAGAGTCAAAGGATGCAGAAAGGGAGGAGAGGAGGGTTGAGGAGGCAGAATCAGGAGATAGGTTGGAGAAGGTTTGAGCAGAGGGAAGAGATGATAGGATGGAAGAGGAGAGAGTAGCGGGGGAGAGAGAGCGAAGGTTGGGACGGCGCGATACCATCCGAGTAGGGGCAGTGTGGGAAGTGTTGGATGAGAGCGAGAGGGAAAAGGATACAAGGTAGTGGTCGGAGACTTGGAGGGGAGTTGCAATGAGATTAGTGGAAGAACAGCATCTAGTAAAGATGAGGTCAAGCGTATTGCCTGCCTTGTGAGTAGGGGGGGAAGGTGAGAGGGTGAGGTCAAAAGAGGAGAGGAGTGGAAAGAAGGAGGCAGAGAGGAATGAGTCAAAGGTAGACGTGGGGAGGTTAAAGTCACCCAGAACTGTGAGAGGTGAGCCATCCTCAGGAAAGGAACTTATCAGGGCGTCAAGCTCATTGATGAACTCTCCAAGGGAACCTGGAGGGCGATAAATGATAAGGATGTTAAACTTGAAAGGGCTGGTAACTGTGACAGCATGGAATTCAAAGGAGGCGATAGACAGATGGGTCAGGGGAGAAAGAGAGAATGTCCACTTGGGAGAGATGAGGATCCCAGTGCCACCACCCCGCTGACCAGAAGCTCTCGGGGTGTGCGAGAACACGTGGGCAGACGAGGAGAGATTATCTTATTTGAGCCAGTAAAGGGGGCTTTGATGTTCTTAAGTAGCGGAATGACTTTTGCTTCCCTCCAAGCCTGGGGGTACACACATTCTAGTAGGCTTAAATTGAAAATATAGCAAATAGGAGTGGAAATATCGTCCGCTATTATCCTCAGTAATTTTCCATCCAAGTTGTCAGACCCCGGTGGCCTGTCATTGTTGATAGACAACAATAATTTTTTCACCTCTTCCACACTAACTTTACGGAATTTAAAATTACAATGCTTGTCTTTCATTATTTGGTCAGAAATACTTGGATGTGTAGTGTCAGCATTTGTTGTTGGCATGTCATGCTAATCTTGCCAATCTTGCCAATGTAAAAATAATTAAAGTAGTTGGCAATATCAGTGAGTTTTGTTATGAATGAGCCATCTGATTCAATGAATGATGGAGCAGAGTTTGCCTTGTTTCCCAGATTTTAATTTAAGGCGCTCCAAAGCTTTTTACTATCATTCATCTTTGTTTTATAGTGTAGTTTCTTCTTCTTTTTATTCAGTTTAGTCACATGATTTCTCAATTTGCAATATGTTTACCAATCGGTTGTGCAGCCAGACTTATTTGCCATTCCTTTTGCCTCATCCCTCTCAGCCATAACTTTTTTAATTCCTCATCAATCCACTGGGATTTAACAGTTTTTACAATCATTTTCTTAAAGGGTGCATGCTTATTAGCAACTGGAATAAGCAATTTCATAAATGTGTCAAGTGCAGTGTCTGTTTGCTCCTCATTACACACCACAGACCAACATATATTCTTTACATCAATAACATAGGAATTACTACAAAACTTATTGTATGACCTCTTATACACTATATTAGGCCCATCCTTTGGAACTTTGGTTTTCCTAGATATGGCTACTATATTGTAATCACCACATCTGATGGATCTGGATACTGCTTTCAAGCTAATTCCTGCAGCATTAGTAAAGATCTGATCAATACATGTTGATGATTTCATTCCTATGCTGTTTTTAACTACCCTGGTAGGTTGACTGATAACCTAAATCAGTTTTAAGCTTTTTCTTGAGTGGGCAGCTTGATGAAAGCTGGTCAATATATGAATCACCCAGAAAATATACCTCTCTGTTGATTTCACATACAGTGGCAAGAAAAGGTATGTGAACCCTTAGGAATTACCTGGATTTCTGCATAAGTTGGTCATGAACAATAGACAAACACAGTCTGCTTAAAGTAATAACACACAAACAAGTATACGTTTCCTATCTTTATTGAACACACCGTGTAAACATTCACAGTACAGGGTGGAAAAACTGTGAACCCTTGGATTTAATAACTGGTTGACCCTCCTTTGGCTGCAATAACCTCAACCAAACGTTTTCTGTAGTTGCGGATCAGACCTGTACAACAGTCAGGAGGAATTTTGGACCATTCCTCTTTTACAAAACTGTTTCAGTTCAGCAATATTCTTGGGATGTCTGGTGTGAACCGCTCTCAAGGTCATGCCACAGCATCTCAATCGGGTTGAGATCAGGACTCTGACTGGGCTGCTCTAACCAACATCTCGAATCTCGTCTCATTGATTGGACTCCAGGTTAGCTGACATCTGACTTCAATTATCTTTTGGAGAAGTCATTAGCCTAGGGGTTCACATACTTTTTCCAACCTACACTGTGAGTGTTTAAATTATGTATTCAATATAGACAGGGAAAATACAATAATTTGTGTGTTATTAGTTAAAGCACACTGTGTTTGTCTATTGTTGTGACTTAGAGGAAGATCAGTTCACATGTTTTTACCAATTTATGTGGAAATCCAAGTAATTCCAAAGGGTTCACATACTTTTTCTTGCAACTGTACATTATCAAGCATTTCACACATGCTATCCAGATACTGACTGTTAGCACTTGGTGGTTTATAGCAGCGTCCCACAAGAATGGGCTTTAGGTGAGGCAGATGAACCTGTAGCCATATTACTTCCAATGGTATTTTACATGATATCCTCTTTAAGCTTTACAGGAATGTGGTTCAGAATAAAACCGCATCACCTCCACCACTGGCATTTGTCTTTTCTGTAAATATTATAATCTTGTATTGCTTCCACTGTATCAAAGGTATTATCTACAGTTGAAGTCGGAAGTTTACATATACCTTAGCCAAATACATTTAAGCTTAGTTCTTCACAATTCCTGACATTTAATCCCAGTAAAAATTCCCTGTCTTAGGTCACCACTTTATTTTAAGAATGTGAAATATCAGAGTAATAGTAGAAAGAATGATTTATTTAAGCTTTTATTTCTTTCATCACATTCCCAGTGGGTCAGAAGTTTACATACACTCAATTAGTATTTGGTAGCATTGCCTTTAAATTGTTTAACTTGGGTCAAATGTTTCGGGTAGCCTTCCACAAGCTTCCCACAATAAGTTGGGTGAATTTTGGCCCATTCCTCCTGACAGAGCTGGTGTAACTGAGTCAGGTTCGTAGGCCTCCTTGCTCGGACACACTTTTTCAGTTCTGCCCACACATTTTCTATGGGATTGAAGTCAGGGCTTTGTGATGGCCACTCCAATACCCTGACTTTGTTGTCCTTAAGCCACTTTGCCACAACTTTGGAAGTATGCTTGTGGTCATTGTCCATTTGGAAGACCCATTTGTGACCAAGCTTTAACTTCCTGACTGATGTCTTGAGATGTTGCTTCAATATATCCACATAATTTTCCTTTCTTATGATGCCATCTATTTTGTGAAGTGCACCAGTCCCTCCTGCAGCAAAGCACCCCCACAACATGATGCTGCCACCCCCGTGCTTCACGATTGGGATGGTGTTCTTCGGCTTGCAAGCGTCCCCCTTTTTCCTCCAAACATAACGATAGTCATTTTGGCCAAACAGTTATATTTTTGTTTGATCAGACCAGAGGACATTTCTCCAAAAAGTACGATCTTTGTCCCCATGTGCAGTTGCAAACCGTAGTCTGGCTTTTTTATGGCGGTTTTGGAGCAGTGGCTTCTTCCTTGCTGAGCGGCCTTTCAGGTTATGTTTTGTACCTGTTTCCTCCAGCATCTTCACAAGGTCCTTTGCTGTTCTGGGATTGATTTCCACTTTTCGCACCAAAGTACGTTCCACAGGTACACCTCCAATTGACTCAAATGATGTGAATTAGCCTATCAGAAGCTTCTAAAGCCATGACATCATTTTCTGGATTTTCCAAGCTGTTTAAAAGCACAGTCAATTTAGTGTATGTAAACTTCTGACTCACTGGAATTGTGATACAGTGAATTATAAGTGAAATAATCTGTCTGTAAACAATTGTTGGAAATATTACTTGTGTCATGCACAAAGTAGCTGTCCTAACCGACTTGCCAAAACTATAGTATGTTAACAAGAAATTTGTGGAGTGGTTGAAAAACGTGTTTTAATGACTCCACACTAAGCCTATATATATTTATATAAGGAAGTGATGCAGACAATTACATTGATGGAAGCTACAATCCATATGCAATATTAAAACTGATCTACCCCTAAAAATAAATACAACATTTACCTCTGTCCAGTGTCTGTGTTCAAACTAGACACTCTAATATACACTGCTCAAAAAAATAAAGGGAACACTTAAACAACACAATGTAACTCCAAGTCAATCACACTTCTGTGAAATCAAACTGTCCAATTAGGAAGCAACACTGATTGACAATAAATTTCACATGCTGTTGTGCAAATGGTATAGACAAAAGGTGGAAATTATAGGCAATTAGCAAGACACCCCCACAAAAGGAGTGATTCTGCAGGTGGTGACCACAGACCACTTCTCAGTTCCTATGCTTCCTGGCTGATGTTTTGGTCACTTTTGAATGCTGGCGGTGCTCTCACTCTAGTGGTAGCATGAGACGGAGTCTACAACCCACACAAGTGGCTCAGGTAGTGCAGTTCATCCAGGATGGCACATCAATGCGAGCTGTGGCAAAAAGGTTTGCTGTGTCTGTCAGCGTAGTGTCCAGAGCATGGAGGCGCTACCAGGAGACAGGCCAGTACATCAGGAGACGTGGAGGAGGCCGTAGGAGGGCAACAACCCAGCAGCAGGACCGCTACCTCCGCCTTTGTGCAAGGAGGTGCACTGCCAGAGCCCTGCAAAATGACCTCCAGCAGGCCACAAATGTGCATGTGTCAGCATATGGTCTCACAAGGGGTCTGAGGATCTCATCTCGGTACCTAATGGCAGTCAGGCTACCTCTGGCGAGCACATGGAGGGCTGTGCGGCCCCACGGCCTCCTCCACGTCTCCTGATGTACTGGCCTGTCTCCTGGTAGCGCCTCCATGCTCTGGACACTACGCTGACAGACACAGCAAACCTTTTTGCCACAGCTCGCATTGATGTGCCATCCTGGATGAACTGCACTACCTGAGCCACTTGTGTGGGTTGTAGACTCCGTCTCATGCTACCACTAGAGTGAGAGCACCGCCAGCATTCAAAAGTGACCAAAACATCAGCCAGGAAGCATAGGAACTGAGAAGTGGTCTGTGGTCACCACCTGCAGAATCACTCCTTTTTTGGGGGTGTCTTGCTAATTGCCTATAATTTCCACCTTTTGTCTATTCCATTTGCACAACAGCATGTGAAATTTATTGTCAATCAGTGTTGCTTCCTAATTGGACAGTTTGATTTCACAGAAGTGTGATTGACTTGGAGTTACATTGTGTTGTTTAAGTGTTCCCTTTATTTTTTTGAGCAGTGTATATAAATGTGATGGTGAGAAATGTTTTTTTGTCTGAATACAGCTGTGTCGACCCTTTGGGAAGAATTAAACTTGGTCAAGCTTCTCAAGTGTCTGTGAGTTATTTACTCTGAAAAATAAGAACCTAACAACAGATTAAATTTCACGCTTACGTTCATGTTTCAAGCATAGCTTTTCTTACGATCCTAACAATTTACGTATTGGATTTTCTTAGGATACTAACGATACGTACGTTTAACCTTTTGGTAGGAATCTGGATCCATATCAGAGCGGTTGGATCAACCCTACTCCTCAGCCAGAGCGGACTCCCCAAGAGCGAAACTCTGTGAATTTACGAATGGACAATGACAACGCTCTGAATTTACGAACGCCCAGAGCGCATTCTGAGCGCACTCTGGCACTCCAGATTGAATTTACGAACATGGAGTTAGAAAAAAAAGAAGGGCAAATACAGGTTGTCTCTTTAACATTGTGTGTTTTTTTTACTTTCCACAGAATCGAATGGAGGAAAGCAAAGCATTGTTCAGGACAATAATAACCTACCCGTGGTTTAAAGATTCCTCAATCATTCTATTCTTGAATAAGATTGACTTAATGCAAGAGAAAATTTTGTTCTCACATCTGGTGGATTACTTCCCTGAATATGATGGTAAGAACTCCTTTTTTTCATGGATTTAATGAAAAAAAGACGAGCTCAATTTACACGGACCAGCTAAATGTGATCATAAACTACCCATGCAAAATGGATTAGCATTCAGTTATCGTGTCAGAGCCGGCATTATGGGCAGGCCTTAGTGGGCCTGGTCCGCCATACCGTACCTCATTGCCAGTCCAAATAACATATTGATATACTGATCATTTATTTGGCCGAGATGCACGCCGAAAGACGCATCAATCTCAGCAAAGAAAAATTACAGTTTTGTTTTAATTTCACCTTTATTTAACCAGGTAGGCTAGTTGAGAACAAGTTCTCATTTACAACTGCGACCTGGCCAAGATAAAGCACAGCAGTTCGACACATACAACAACACAGTTACACATGGAATAAACAAACATACAGTCAATAATACAGTAGAAAAAAGAAAAATCTATATACAGTGAGTGCAAATGAGGTAAGGTAAGGCAATAAATAGGCCATGGTAGCGAAGTAATTACAATATAGCAATTAGACACTGGAATGGTAGATGTGCAGAAGATTAATGTGCAAGTAGAGATACTGGGGTGCAAAGGAGCAAGATAAATAAATAAATACAGTATGGGGATGAGGTAGTTGGATGGGCTGTTTACAGATGGGCTATGTACAGGTGCAGTGATCTGTGAGCTGCTCTGACAGCTGGTGCTTAAAGCTAGTGAAGGAGATATGGGTCTCCAGCTTCAGTGATTTTTGCAGTTCGTTCCAGTCATTGACAGCAGAGAACTGGAAGGAAAGGCGGCCAAATAGCACCCCTCTGTCTCAGTATGTGAAGCCTAGTGGTTAAGAGCGTTTGGCCAGAAACCAAAATGTTGCTGGTTCAAATCCCTGAACTGACTAAGTGAAAGATCTGCCGATGTGCCCTTGAGCAAGGCACTTAACCCTAATTGCATATTTACAGAAGGGGCTTTTCTGTCATGGATACAATGTGATGCACACTGACAGGGACATAGGCCTATAGGATATGTGAGTGTCAGCTGCAGCTGGATACTATTGGCACCAAAAGAGACCAGGGTGGGTGCTATCATAGTGACACTTTCCTGTAGACTTCATAGGTCAGAATCATACTAGGCTAGGCTAGGCTACTCCTTTTATGACGACATTTAGATAAAAAAGTACAATTTATGTATATGTACAGTGGGGAGAACAAGTATTTGATACACTGCCGATTTTGCAGGTTTTCCTGCTTACAAAGCATGTAGAGGTCTGTAATTTTTTATCATAGGTACACTTCAACTGTGAGAGACGGAATCTAAAACAAAATTCCAGAAAATCACATTGTATGATTTTTAAGTAATTAATTTGCATTTTATTGCATGACATAAGTATTTGATCACCTACCAACCAGTAAGAATTCCGGCTCTCACAGACCTGTTAGTTTTTCTTTAAGAAGCCCTCCTGTTCTCCACTCATTACCTGTATTAACTGCACCTGTTTGAACTCGTTACCTGTATAAAAGACACCTGTCCACACACTCAATCAAACAGGCTCCAACCTCTCCACAATGGCCAAGACCAGAGAGCTGTGTAAGGACATCAGGGCTAAAATTGTAGACCTGCACACGGCTGGGATGGGCTACAGGACAATAGGCAAGCAGCTTGGTGAGAAGGCAACAACTTTTGGCGCAATTATTAGAAAATGGAAGAAGTTCAAGATGACGGTCAATCACCCTCGGTCTGGGGCTCCATGCAAGATCTCACCTCGTGGGGCATCAATGATCATGAGGAAGGTGAGGGATCAGCCCAGAACTACACGGCAGGACCTGGTCAATGACCTGAAGAGAGCTGGGACCACAGTCTCAAAGAAAACCATTAGTAACACACTACGCCGTCATGGATTAAAATCCTGCAGCGCACGCAAGGTCCCCCTGCTCAAGCCAGCGCATGTCCAGGCCCGTCTGAAGTTTGCCAATGACCATCTGGATGATCCAGAGGAGGAATCGGAGAAGGTCATGTGGTCTGATGAGACAAAAATAGAGCTTTTTGGTCTAAACTCCACTCGCCGTGTTTGGAGGAAGAAGAAGGATGAGTACAACCCCAAGAACACCATCCCAACCGTGAAGCATGGAGGTGGAAACATCATTCTTTGGGGATGCTTTTCTGCAAAGGGGACAGGACGACTGCACCGTATTAAGGGGAGGATGGATGGGGCCATGTATCGCGAGATCTTGGCCAACAACCTCCTTCCCTCAGTAAGAGCATTGAAGATGGGTCGTGGCTGGGTCTTCCAGCATGACAACGACCCGAAACACACAGCCAGGGCAACTAAGGAGTGGCTCCGTAAGAAGCATCTCAAGGTCCTGGAGTGGCCTAGCCAGTCTCCAGACCTGAACCCAATAGAAAATCTTTGGAGGGAGCTGAAAGTCCGTATTGCCCAGCGACAGCCCTGAAACCTGAAGGATCTGGAGAAGGTCTGTATGGAGGAGTGGGCCAAAATCCCTGCTGCAGTGTGTGCAAACCTGGTCAAGAATTACAGGAAACGTATGATCTCTGTAATTGCAAACAAAGGTTTCTGTACCAAATATTAAGTTCTGCTTTTCTGACGTATCAAATACTTATGTCATGCAATAAAATGCAAATTAATTACTTAAAAATCATACAATGTGATTTTCTGGATTTTGAGAGATTCCGTCTCTCACAGTTGAAGTGTACCTATGATAAAAAATTACAGACCTCTACATGCTTTGTAAGTAGGAAAACCTGCAAAATCGGCAGTGTATCAAATACTTGTTCTCCCCACTGTATATACAGTGCATTCGGAAAGTATTCAGACCCCTTGATTTTTTCCACATTTTGTTACATTACAGCCTTCTTCTAAGCTGTATTAAATAAACATTTTCCCTCGTCAATCTACACACAATAACACGCTATAATGACAAAGAGAAAACAGGTTTTCTGAATTTTTTGAAAATGTATTAGAAATAAAAAACAGAAATACCTTATTTACTTAAGTATTCAGACCCTTTGCTATGAGGCTCGAAATTGAGCTCAGGTGCATCCTGTTTCCATTGATTATCCTTGAGATGTTTCTAAAAATGTATTGGAGTCCACCTGTGGTAAATTCAATTGATTGGACATGATTTGGGGACTCCCGAGTGACGCAGCGGTCTAAGGCACTGCATCTCAGTGCTAGAGGCGTCACTACAGACACCCTGGTTTGAATCTAGGCTGTATCACAACCGGCCGTTATTGGGAGTCCCATAGGGCTGCGCACAATTGGCCCAGCATCGTCCGGGTTTGGCCGGTGTAGGCCGTCATTGTAAATAAGAGTTTGTTCTCAATTGACTTGCCTAGTTACATTTTTTTTAAATCAGACTCGTTATTTTGTTACTTTTTATAATTTTTTACTTTCGTTTATTTGGTAAATATTTTCTTAACTCTTTCTTGAACTGCATTGTTGATCAAGGGGTCTGTGTACTTTCTGAATGCACGGTAACAAATGAACCAGCACTTGCACTTGACCCCCCCCATGAAGGAGTAGCATGTCATACTTTATTGGGGGTCAGACAGCGCCAGATACAGTACATTGGCTACATCTAGTAAGACAGAGGTGGGCTGTTTCGCTTAGATGCTGTTTCGCTCGCTCAGATGCTTTCTCCAATGAGAGAGTTTCAGCCACTTGAGAAAGTTGGCGGGTGAACTGTTCAGATGCACTGTTCAGATGCTGGAATTATTTTGGACAAAAGTGTGAAGGTTACCTACTTTTTTAAAGTGATTTGTTTGGCAATCAGATGAAAACATCATGACTGGTTGTGTTCATGCCACATTACACGTTAATATATTTTTACAGTTAAATTACATGTCTTTACTATAAAACCCATTTAAAAACTGTGCTTGCGCTGGCCCTGTATCATATTACCAGTATACTTTATAGATAAAAACACCCTAAATAAACAAATATAAATACAATGCACATCATAAATAAACTATTGTATGTATATGATGCAGCCGTCTAACACCATTTACAAGACCTTGACCCTTATGGCCTGTAATCGATCCTTGGCGGTGCAATTTGTAACCTCTTGGTTCCTGTGGCCACCGAAGGCGATTCACAAACAATCAATGTTCAAACCACAAAGACACACAGTTCCAGTACACTTTCAAACACCCTCCCTCTCAGTCCTGCTGGGTCGATACCTTGTTCATTTAACCAGAAATGAAACAATATTTAATATATTGGTTTAAATTGATATAAGAGTTAAATTAACTGATGTGCCATTATTTCATGAATCATATAACTAATCATATCTCCTCCTCGCAGGGCCCCAGCGGGACCCACAGGCAGGAAGAGAATTCATCTTGAAGATGTTTGTGGACCTGAATCCAGATTGCGATAAAATCTACTCGCACTTCACCTGTGCCACTGACACGGAGAACATTCGATTTGTCTTTGCCGCCGTCAAGGACTTCATTCTACAACTGAATCTGAAGGAGTACAACCTGGTTTAAAGGCTCCAGCTGAATCTGAAGTAGTACAACCTGGTTTAAAGGCTCCAGCTGAATCTGAAGTAGTACAACCTGGATTAAAGAATCCAGCTGAATTTTACGGAGTACAACCTGGTTTAAAGACTCCAGACAACCGCAGTTACAGACTCTTTAATGCAATGTGAAGGAGTACAACCTGGTTTAAAGACTCCAGCCGACCGCAGTTACAGACTCTTTAATGCAATCTGCTCCAAAAGCTGCAGCCAGAGACCAGGGCCTGGAGCCATAGTACAGATAGACTACTTCAGTATGTCTGGTTGTCTTTCACTACGGTGAAACCCTACAGAGAATTTACATAAATGACTGTATTATTTCAACTGTTCACCACTGCATTATTTTTTTGTTTATGGGTATCTTTGATTTTGTTCACGAGGTGCATCGTGATGATGAATATTACTGTGCCTTTTTGAGGAGAGAGGATTCTGGTGTACATTGAGAGTTATTGATAACTCTTTGTAAACCGTTTAAAACACATTATAACAGTGTAAACACACATTTCATCAGATGAGAGTTAAAAAGTGCTTTGATGTGCCTGGTGTCTCTCTGAGGACTGTTGGCCGACGGCTCTCTTGTCAAAGAAAGTCTGGTGGACATTTAGATAACTGCTATGAATCACCTCACCTTACATCCTCCAGTGGGTCATAGTCACACTAGTGTTTCCCCTATATGCATTTAGCAGGGGTGCACAGCCACTATAAAAAAACAAAAAATGTAGATGTATAGATGTAGAATAGATGTATGCCCTCCCCACCTCCCGCAGAAGGACCCCATGAAGGCCCCAAACACTGCACAGTCTATAATGTGTTTTTTGTATTGAGACGTGGTTTAAATACATTGTTTACGTATTTAAAATGAGTAGTCATTCTCTGGGTCAGAGGATAGAAGAAACAGTCATAATCATCACCTAGAACACGTAAACTAGCAAACAGGTATTATTTGCACAATTGACACATTTTGTTGTTTTTTCTATTGGTGTATAGCTAAGTGTTGCCAAATTAATATTACCTCTATTGACTGAACACCCTCTACAGAAGGGTGAAATCTGACGCTGTACCATCAAATTTCAGCCAAAACGCATTTGACTATCAACACTTTTCAGTTGTGATACTGTACATGTCAACTACCAGTGTTATAAAATAAGCATATTAGCGCCCACTAAACGGTGCATCTTGCTACTGTTCCTCATCCAATGAGGGAATGTTATCACATTTACACAAGGTCTATCATTGATCCATAACATCTGCCTTTTGACAGTCCTTTGTATTCTCAGTGGAGATGTACTGTATTGCTTTGGCACAGTTTCAGTTTAGGGAATTTAAACTTTAATGAGTATTATCGAATCAATCTCTGGTTTCAAGATTATTTGTGATAAGGGCTGAAAATGATTCCCCATATGTAGTATATGCCTCCTTGCACTTTGTAAATACAAACTGATACAGTGATTTTCTGTTTTAAGGTCCTGTAAAATGAAAAGTGTTGCAATTGTTACCTGCTGAATGAGAATGTTGGGTCCAATGACCTGCTTTGAACACAGGCATTCATTTCTTGAACTAATTTTTTGAATCATAAATATATGTAATTTGAGAGTAAAAATAAGTACTTACATTTTTATATAAATTAAAGAACTAATCAGAAGGTTTTCTGCACAAGGTTTTCGATTTGTGTCAATCTTCACACACCCTGACGTTATGTGCCATTTTAAAGTCTTGATTGAAAATAAAGCATATATATTTCACATTTATGTCAAATTATCTTCAGAGCAATTTTGTCCATGTTTTCAAATTAGGAGTGACGGAATAAATCATTCCAATTTATGCAACATCCTTCTCCGCACTTTTTTCAGCTACTGTGTATATTTGTGTGCCGATTACCATTACAATCTAAGGCATAGAGTACACCGTAGATGGTGTTGGAAGATTACGCTGCCACTCATTGTTTGTCATGGCATTTAATGTCTGTCTGTCTTTTCCTAGCTGTGAGAGTTTAGCCTCTCAAATCATTTCAGTGATATCCATCTGGTCAAAGACAGACAGCATTGCTGCAGGGATGGATGTCCTGCTGCTGATTTAGAGAACATTTTTACAGAAGGGGCTTTTCTGTCATGGATACAATGTGATGCACACTGACAGGGACATAGGCCTATAGGATGTGTGAGTGTCAGCTGCAGCTGGATACTATTGGCACCAAAAGAGACCAAGGTGGGTGCTATCATAGTGACACTTTCCTTTAGGCTTCATAGGGCAAGAATCATACTAGGCTAGGCTACTCCTTTATGAGGACATTTAGATAAAAATATCTACTTTATTGAGGAAAAATATACGTTCTATACCTGTAATATGTGATTGTCCCACCTAGCTATCTTAAGATGAACGCACTAACTGAGTCACCCTGGATAAGAGTGTGCTAAATGACTAAAATGTCAAATGTAATGAGGTCATTGTTGCATTGTTCAACTGGCAGGCACACTCCTATAAACCCAGTGGGTTTACAATATCAACAGAACAGCCCAGTTTGTATGGTGAAAAGCCTAACCGACTTGGTGACAGTTACCTTACCTGTAAAATGGAAAATAATTACAACCCAACTTGTGTATGTGTGTGGGGGGGGGGTTCGTTTACACAATACCCCAGGTTTCAGATGTTTCCAAACCCAAACTATATAATAGAGAAGAGAACTACAGTAGTTTACATCAGGGTTTCCCCCAAACACAGTGCTGCCCCCCTCCCTGGGTAGAGATGTTGGTTTTTGCCCTAACAATGCATGGCCGATTCAAATCAAAATCAGACCTTACCGTGAAATGCTTACTTACAAGCCCTTAACCAACAATGTAGTTTAAGATAATATTTACTAAATAAACTAAAGTAAAAAATGGAATAAAAAGTCACACAAAATAACAATAAAGAGGCTATATACAGGGGGTACCGAGTCAATCTGTGGTGTACAGGTTAGTCAAGGTAATTTGTACATGTAGGTAGGGGTAAAGTGACTATGCATAGATAATAAACAGTGAGTAACAGCAAT
This sequence comes from Salvelinus alpinus, assembly GCF_045679555.1. Taxonomy (NCBI): domain Eukaryota; kingdom Metazoa; phylum Chordata; class Actinopteri; order Salmoniformes; family Salmonidae; genus Salvelinus; species Salvelinus alpinus. Next base: position 104,831,002 of record NC_092086.1, read on the forward strand.
GTAAATAGTTCAGGTGGCCATTTGATTAATAATTCAAAACAATTCAAATCATCGAAGCTTGATGATGACTTGGTTATTTGAATCAGCTAGGGCAAAAAACAACACGTGCACCCAGGGGGTCCCCAGGACCGAGTTTGGGAAACCCTGGTTTACATCACCTGCTTCTGGTTTAAATGCATGTTAGGAATGCGACCCGGTTCCTACACGTAAGCATGACTTATGAATTCCGACAGGGAGGGAGGACGTTATCTTGACCCGCATACCCCTGGTTGGAATAAAAATCATTATCCATCTACCTCACCTTACCTACGGACGGCTACAACACGACACCAATATGGGTGAATGCTGTATGTCGGCTGAAGAATTGGAGAGAAATAAGATACATCAGGAGATTGAAAGACAGCTTCGCCGGGACAAGAGAGAATCTCACCGGGAGATAAAGTTGTTGCTTTTAGGTGAGTCATGGCGTATGCTATGTATAATTGTTTATTCGGCAACTTTATGCGCGAGGTATAGTTAACTACGCTACTCCAAGTTGATTTTATGTCATTAAAAAATTGTTAGAGGGAATAGGCATAGTCTAGATAGCGTTTCGACAATTATTTTAATCTTGCAAATGAACATTTGACTTTCCTCAAATGGTTCCCATCCTCTGCGGTTTAGTTTAAACTCGTAACTCGACTTGTCTTTACTCTGCTATAGATCAGTGCCATTTAAAGACCCAGTGCAGTCAAAAACTAGATTCACTGGGTTTTAAATATATGTCCACACTATGAGGTTGGAATAATAGTGTGGAATGAGGTTGGAATAATAGTGTGGAATGGTGAAAACAATGATAATCCCTTTTTAGTGTAAACTGTTTGAAAAGACTGCCTGATATGTCAGCCTGTTTTGGTGGTATGGAGTTTTGGCGGTAAATTAGTTAATAGACCAATAAGAAATAGGTGACCGACTGGCTCAAATCCGTATTAGGTATCAAAATTTGAAATTGTGTTTTTTGCATTGCATACAAGTAGAGACTCAGAGCTACAAAATTGTATATCATGCACTGCGTTTGAGGAACAATGGGAAAGTAATTCTGCTTTGAAAGTTGACAAACTTGTAAACTCACTTTCTCTCCTACTGGAGAGCTCTCCGTTGTCTACACCCATTCAGCATTGTTCACACCCTCTTAAACCAGCCCCACCCATCTCTTTAAGGATTCACACGGGAGGTCATGTGCAAAACAGTGAGTAGTGTAGTAAAGATTAAGACTAACAGTGGCAAAAGTAGTCACCTACAATAAGGAAAAATTCCAGGCAAACAGAAAGTGTCCAGATAAAAATATTTTATAAATATTAGATGACGCTTACCCAGACAGACTAAATTGCTGGGTCATGTGAAAGAAATGCTATAAATCAAATCAAAACAAATCAAATTGTATTAGTCACTTGCGGCGAATACAACAGGTGCAGACCTTACAGTGAAATGCTTACTTACAAGCCCCTAACCAACAATGCATTAAAAAAAATATGACTAAGAAATAAAAGGAACAAGTAATTAAAGAGCAGCAGTAAAATAACAAGAGCGAGACTATATACAGGGGTTACTGGTACAGAGTCAATGTGCGGGGGCACCGGTTAGTCGAGGTAATTGAGGTAATATGTACATGTAAGTAGAGTTATTAAAGTGACTATGTATAGATAATAACAGAGAGTACCAGCGGTGTAAATGAGGGGATGGGTGGGCAATGCAAATAGTCTGGGTTGCCATTTGATTAGATGTTCAGGAGTGTTACGGCTTGGGGGTAGAAGCTGTTTAGAAGCCTCTTGGACCTAGACTTGGAGCTCCGGTACCGCTTGCCGAGCGGTAGTAGAGAAACAGTCCATAACTAAGGTGGCTGGAGTCTTTGACAATTTTTAGGGCCTTCCTCTGACACCGCCTGGTATAGAGGTCCTTGATGGCAGGAAGCTTGGCCCCAGTGATGTACTGGGCCGTACGCACTACCCTCTGTCGTGCCTTGAAGTCGGAGGCCGAGCTGTTGCCATACCAGGCAGTAATGCAACCAGTCAGGATGTTCTCGATGGTGTAGCTTTAGAACATTTTGACGATCTGGGGACCCATGCCAAATCTTTTCAGTCTCCTGAGGGGGAATAGGTTTTGTCGTACCCTCTTCACGACTGTCTTGGTGTGCTTGGACCATGTTAGTTTGTTGGTGATGTGGACACCAAGGAACTTGAAGCTCTCAACCTGCTCCACTACAGCCCCGTCGATGAGAATGGAGGCATGCTTGGTCCTCTTTTTCCTGTAGTTCACAATCATCTCCTTTGTCTTGATCACATTGAGGGAGAGGTTGTTGTCCTGGCACCACATGGCCAGGTCTCTGACCTCCTCCCCATAGGCTGTCTCGTCACACTACCACTGTTGTGTCATCGGCAAACTTAATGATGGTGTTGGAGTCGTGCCTGGCCGTGCAGTCATGAGTGAACAGGGAGTACAGGAGGGGACTGAGCACGCACCCCTGAGGGGCCCCTGTGTTGAGGATCAGCGTGGCGGATGTGTTGCTACCTACCTTTACCACCTTGGGGCGGCCCGTCAGTAAGTCCAGGATCCAGTTGCAGAGGGAGGTGTTTGGTCCCAGGGTCTTTAGCTTATTGATGAGCTTTGAGGGCACTATGGTGTTGAACGCTGAGCTGTAGTCAATTAATAGCATTCTCACATAGGTGTTCCTTTTGTCCAGGTGGGAAAGGGCAGTGTGGAGTGCAACAGAGATTCCATTATCTGTTGATCTGTTGGTGCGGTATGCAAATTGTAGTGGGTCTAGGGTTTCTGGGATAATGGTGTTGATGTGAGCCATGACTAGCCTTTCAAATCACTTCATGGCTACAGACGTGAGTGCTACGGGTCGGTAGTAATTTAGGCAGGTTACCTTAGTGTTCTTGGGCACAGGGACTACGGTGGTCTGCTTAAAACATGTTGGTATTTCAGACTCAGACAGGGAGAGGTTGAAAATGTCAGTGAAGACATTTGCCAGTTGGTCAGCGCATGCTCGCAGTACACATCCTGGTAATCCGTCTGGCCCTGCGGCCTTGTGAATGTTGACCTGATTAAAGGTCTTACTCAAAATCGGCTGCGGAGAGCGTGATCATACAGTCGTCCGGAACAGTTGGTGCTCTCATGCATGTTTCAGTGTTATTTGCCTCGAAGCGAGCATAGAAGTAGTTAGTGTGGTCTACAGTTTATCATGAGATACTCTACCTCAGGTGAGCAAAACCTTGAGATTTCCTTAGATATCGTGCACCAGCTGTTGTTTACAAATATACACAGTCCGACCCCCCTTGTCTTACCAGACGCCGCTGTTCTATCCTGCCGATACAGCGTATAACCAGCAACTGTATGTTGATAATGTCGTTGTTCAGCCAGGTCTCCGTGAAGCATAAGATATTACAATTTTTAATGTCCCGTTGGTAGTTTAATGTTCCTCGTAGGTTGCCGATTTTGAATGTTAGCTAGTAGAACGGAAGGAAGTGGGGGTTTATTTGATCGCCTACGAATTCTCAGAAGGCAGCCCGACCTCCGTCCTCTTTTTCTCCGTCTTCTCTTCACGCAAATGATGGGGATTTGGGCCTGTTCCCGGGAAAGCAGTATGTCCTTCACTTCGGGTTTGTCGGACTCGTTAAAGAAAAAAAAAGCTTTTGCCAGTTCGTGGTGAGTAATCACTGTTCTGATGTCCAGAAGTTATTTTCGGTCTCATAAGAGACGGTAGCAGCAACATTATGTACAGAATAAGTTTTTTTTTTAAAGTTACAAACAACGCAAAAAAACCTAGCAAAAAAACTATTGGTTAGGAGCATGTAAAATGTCAGCCATCTTCTCCGGCACCATGATACATGATACCACCAGCCACATATTTCGAAGTGGATGGGTGTCTACAGAAGGTGTAAACGGTACAGCCAAATGGTTACTTGCATAGTACCAATATCAGAAATAGATAGTGTCAATATAAATAAAATAATATACAAGAACAATATCAGTGATAGATGGGGTAGTTATATGCATGCAATCAGGGATAAAGTGGCTGAGCAGCAGGATAAAAAATTATAATTGTAGCATCAACATATGGCGTGTGTGTTAGGAGAGAGTCATTAGAATAGAGGCACTGTAGATAGTGCTGATGACTGGGCCGTCCGAACCACGCATGAACAAGGGGATCTGAGAGCCTGTTTCTCTCCTGCTCTTGACTTTGGTGTAGGGCATGTGATGTCCATAGCCTCTTCCGCGAAAAACTCCCTGATCTTCTCAAAAACATATGTTTGTCTAGCTGTGTCCAGTCCAGGTTGTGCTTGTACAGGCAGACCATCTATCGGAGGAAGGGTGTTAGCGTTGCGCAGCAGCTGAAACCTGGTCCTGACTGAGTCCGAACAATCCTTGGTGACAACAACACCAGGCTCCAGAGCATCGAAACTCTAAAACAGGAAATAACAACAAAAAATTAAGAAATTACAACCTTGCACAACATCAATTCACCTTCCAAGTTTAGATAAGAAGAATAATATTCACCTGAAGTGCTGGTAATGCTTGAACTGTGGCAGCGGAGTACAGAGTCACGTGTTGTTGCCAGCCATACAGTATTTTTCCACCAGCACCGTACCATCCTCCAGTCCAACCAGCTGTGGGATGTTGACCCCTGTCACAGTGCTGTCCTTCACAACACCAGCAATCTCAGACAAAGTGTTCACTCTGGTCTTTCTGAAGCGCTGCTTTGGTGAGGCCGAAGCACCAGTCGAGGGCAAACTTGGTGTGGCCTGTGATCAGGAAGTGAAGATCCAGACTGTGGTGGAGCTTGTGCATGGTCCGCCAGGCACAATACCAGAGCACAAACTTGTTCTTGTTTTGGCCACTGCAGTTATCACAAATTAGGTACATGTGTTTTTCCCCAACTCCGTAGTTGGTGAAGAAATGAGGCTTGTAGTTGACTGCGCTGATGCCTTTGCTGGATGTTATGCCTTCCTCAATCAAGTAGTTGACTTGTTGTGGTCTCCTTCACAGCAGACACCAAACAAGCCACACTTGCGAAAAGTTAAAAAGTAGATGGTACCTGGCTGCGTAGGGTCCAGAATGATAGTGCACCTGCAAACAACAAAAGAACATTAAGTTAATGAAAAGAAAATGTAACGTAAAACGAAAGATAATGTTTAAATGCATCATTATCAGGTAAGTCTCACTTACCTACAAATGTTCAGAGCAGCAGCACTGTATACAGAAACATAATCTTGGAAACTGGAAATTAAAATGATAACACATAGCCCGACTACACGTACCTCTAGAAAATACAGAAATAATGTGAGATCAATAAAAGTAGTGCCAATCTTGTCAATTAAATAATCCAAACGTTTTGCTTATGCTTTACATACCAAGTGTTGTCATCAATTCCCTGTAGAGACTCCACACTGCTGCTTTTGTCACATGGGATGGCAGCAGCTTTCCACCAAAGTGTTTGTGTCCTGGGTGGCGTCCTGGTAACACTATTGCATTATCCTCTGCGTAGTTGTTGATGAAGTTCACCACTCACTGCAAGTCCTCATGCTTCAGGTGTCACCTGTGCATGCTTGGGCCAGCTCTTATTTTGATGGGAGGCATTAGACCATTTTACTTGTATGACTGGTGGAGGAGAGTCAGGCGTGTTCTACTGATGCTGAAAGACAAATTCCAGATACAAATATTTTGGCATTATTATACAATAGATAGCTGTAATCACCGTCAGACATACCTGGCTAACTTGATGGGTCAAGTAATCATCTGGCAAAGTGGAGTCTTTTGTTTAGACATACTAGCTAAACATTGAACCATAATCCTAATCCATAGAGTACTAGCAATACAAACCGATTGTCATAACTAGCTAAAGTTAACCAAATAGGTTCAATGTTAGCTAGTTAGCTAGCTAACATTAGGCTATAACAATGCGAAATGGCATTCTGAGATAACATTACTACACACAGATCATAAACGTAATGTTAGCAAGCAAGCCAATGTTAGCAAGCAAGCCTAGCTAGCTAACAGTATGCTTTAGCAACTTTCTGACAAAATTAGAAACGTATAATATCTGAAACTGTTGCTAGACTCTTACCCGTATACATGGATGAATGTATAAGACGTCCTGTGTCGTTTCCATTGCTTGGCCCGTTGTTGTGTCAAGTCACTCTGGTTCACACTGACCGTGTGCAATGCTATAAGAATCATCTTAAGCTTTAGCCCCCACCCAAACTCTGACCATTTTACTCACCCTAGCAGAGCTGGCTAGGCTGTTTTCATGTTAACCAGAGTGTTGGTAACTGTAACTGTGCTCCTGGCAACAATTTAACTACGCTTTTTTGCCGACTTACTGACACCGGCCATATTCAACCAGTGTTGAGCGTTCGTAAATTCATCAGTTATTCGCACACTCAGACGAGAGTAATCTGAACAGTAGTTGCAGTGAAGTTCTAATAAAATGGATACTTGCATAGTTGACTCTTTTGTTAAGTTTTAATACGCAATTCTTTAAAAAAAAGCTGCTTTTGACAGGATTACCTACTAACCAGCTCAAATAGACAGAAGCGTGCTATATGGCAGACCAATCCAAATTCATCTCTCAGCACTCATTATCTCTGCCAATCATGGCTAGCGAGAAGGTTGCTCACTTTTTCTGTGGCCTAACCAACTAGGCTTATAATTCAAATGTTTTATTCGTATTTACATACAAGTTTGTTATTAAGGCACATGAAAGTTAATGTGTTCGAGAAGGCATTTCTGCCCCAAAAACTATTTTGATAAAAGTTTAAGTTCAAACGGCTCTCCTGTGAAGTAGTGACCCACAACATACGCCTAGTTTCCTGAAACGGGTCACATTTAGAGTTTCAAACCTCTCTGCCAATATCTAAACCTGTCCAGTGTCCACTTTATCAGTTAATTGTATAATATTCACATGAAAATCTGCCGCAAAATTGGATGGAAACCTAGCCATTGTCATAAAATCTGTTTTTTACTTTTATGTTGTTCTTGGACTGCAAAAGGCCCATTATCAATGACTACATTTTTAGATTTGATATGATTAAAATGGGCCTAATCAGAATTACAATAGATTTTGAAGCAATTTTATAGATGTTGAAATACAGAATGTAAATAAATGCAAACATCAGTAAGGCAAGGAGAAGACCTGTGAAAAGCCATGTTTGTTTCTGCTGTCTCAACCAATAAATCAAATGTTTGTTTCCTCAATATGTTTGTTTCCCCTACCCACTCAGACCACTCCCAGACACTCCTAGCAAGATTCTTGCTTGAGAATTTGCTCTTTGCTAAGAAGCTATTTTAGTTTATTTTTCACCATTTGAATTGAAAACAACCACACTAAGGTACTTTATTATTACCTAGACATGATTTGATACTGAGATATAATGGCTGCATTGGACCTTTAAATCTGCAGGGGTATTCAGGGTGCTAGGTACGATTTGATTTTGCGGCCCACATAGGCCTACCATTTAGTCTGTCCAATAATAGGCTATTAACTTGAAATCATGGAAGAACATAACAATTTTGTAGTTTTGCGAGGGGGGGGGGGGGGTTAGGCTTTCAGTTAGAAGTAAATTGAAGCTGTGGAAGTTCAGAATAATCCACCATATGCATGTTTAATAATTAAAATAAGATAGCCTTATATTTATTTTAAAACAATGTAGCCTATAAACTTGCTTTCTTTAGACATCAAATCATCAAATCAAATCACATCAAATTTTATTTGTCACATGCGCTGAATACAACCTTACTGTGAAATGCTTACTTACAAGCCCTTAACCAACAATGCAGTTTTAAGAAAATAAGAGTTAAGAAAATATTTCAAAAAAAATGTATAATAAAAGTAACACAATAACAAGGCTATATCACAGGAGGTTGGTGGCACCTTAATTAGGGAGGACGGGCTCGTGGTAATGGCTGGAGCGGAATCTGTGGAATGATATCAAATACATCAAACACATGGTTTGATGCTATTCCATTTGCTCCTTTCCAGCCTTTATTATGAGCCATCCTCCCCTCAGCAGCCACTGGGCTATATACAGGGGGTCTGATATCCAGAAGCTATTTTCAGTCATAAGAGAAATTAGAAGAAACATTATGTACAAAATTTGTTACAAATCATGCAAAAAAATATTATAATAGCACAATTGGTTAGGACCCGTGAAACAGCAGCCATCCCCTCCTGCACCATGAGATGAACATCTAGTCTATATATCACTTCTATGGAATAGTAGGCTGCATCTTCCCTGACAGGACAAGTTTTCTTTTCATAGTTGTTCTCCAGAGAAGCCCTGGGCAGTTGAGTAGGTATGAGTCACTCCAAACCCCATTCTCCACATAGAAACCTGTTAAACCAGGAGATAGTTGAGCAGACACTCAGAACAAGGCTACACTTTTTGTCTTGGTGATTTTCAGCCCTGAAAAAGGTTAGTATTACTGGCAGAGTAATTACAGTCAGGTCGAATAACAGTAGGCTACATTTTTTAAATGACTGTCTGTACCTCTGCATGACATCGTTTAAATGTACTGTACAAAGTGTGACTGAATGTGTAGTCTAGGGGCGACTGATGGTGAGTGGGCATTATCATTCATAGAACAGTCCTTCAAAACTACTTGGAGAGGGACCAAGAAGCACTTGCTGAAAGCCTCTATCCTACCGTCACACTTATCTAAATAAACGGAGTCACCTGCATCTCTCTTCTGTCCAAACTGTCATCTAGCACATTTTAACTCTCTGATCAGCAGTTATGGCTATGTGTGGTATGTGGACAAGTGACAGTAGTTGATCCTGGCTTGCATTTTAATGCAACAGTCATGTGAGGCCAACTACAATGCAATTTAATGTCAGAATTTCTCATAGTGAAATGATTACTAGCCACACCGTACTATTGTAATAGCTACATGAAGGCCTACTGCACTATTGCAACATTTTCACACGGTGCATTTTACTACTTACTATCAAAACATGGATTGTTCTTAGGTTATTTTAGGAATGCGTTAAGCATTACAGGACATTGAAGAAAGGTCAAACCAATCTTATCCTTCAGAATTAGTTAACAAACTTCTCAATGTATTCCTGCTGTAAAGGTCATATTATTGGCCAATAAGCCAAAGTATGCAATACGTGTGGATGAAGTGGTGCCTTTATGTAACACACACCCACATGTAACACACACATCCTCGTACACACACACACACAAGTTTGTTTTACTATCCTTGTCTGGACCAAACAATTGACCCCCATTCAAAAATCAAAAATAAGCATAAATACCCTTTTTCCTTGTGGGGACCGGCAAAATATTTTCCTTGTTTTACTATACTTGTGAGGACTTCTGGTCCCCACAAGGATAGTAAAACGAAACACACATACACTCAGGGTTGTGCTCAATTCACAATTTTGGAATTGACTCCAATAGACCTCAACAGTTTGTAGTCCCAAAAACAGGAAATTAGTAGAATATTTGCATAAATGTTTGTTTTCGTTGATCATTCCTTCTAAGATTGTCCTGAAAATCTATTGTTTCATCAATATTTGATATGCATGTGTAAACAACATGTTTGATGTTTTATGTACAATATGTTTATTTGTATAGACTACACCTAATTTAGAAGAGGCATTTTGAGTTTCATAGGAAATAGAATTGAATTTTGTGAAATTCTTTAATTCAAATTTGAATTGAAATTCTTTATCCTGTTTACTACTTAAATTCAAGAATTGAATTGGGATTTGTGAGGCACTCTCAATTCAATTCTAAATTGAGCCCAATCCTGACACACACTGACATTCACAGACTCATGTCTCTCCTTTCCCAGGGACTGGTGAGAGTGGGAAGAGTACCTTCATCAAACAGATGAGGATCATCCATGGGACGGGCTACTCCGAGGAGGACAAGCGAGGCTTCACCAAGCTGGTGTACCAGAACATCGTCATTGCTGTTCAGAAAATGATCCAAGCCATGAAGACCCTACGGATTGATTTCAAAGATCACCAGAACATTGCAAGCAGCTTGTCAGAAGATTCAATATCATATGATTGTGTTTTTCTAAAGGGGCTTGCTGGTTCATAAGTTTAAGTATCAATCTCTAGCAACATCTACTACTTGCCATATCTAAAACGACATCTCTGTGTGTTCCAGAGCCATGCAGACAAGCTGAGCAGGGTGGAGGCAGACATATTGACCAACCTGGAACCATGGCAGGTGGATGGCATCAGAAGACTGTGGAGTGACCAGGGCATGCAGAAGTGCTATGAGCGCAGGAGGGAGTACCAGCTCTCTGACTCTACCAAATAGTGAGATTTGTCTTTTACCCACTCACTCAGTCCAAGCTAAGGTATACATGCATGTACACTCAACAAGTCCCAGCTCCTTGATTCTGCCAAATTTGTGATCTTTATCCATAGATAGATAGATATGACTATGCACTCCATAATAAGTCAGGTATCTAGTGTTAGGGTATTTAGCAAAGTATGTGCCACTGCCAATGCATTTTCTTGTTATTTTCATGACAGTTACCTGAGTGACCTGGACAGAATTGCTGCGCCCTCATACCTCCCCACTCTGCAGGATATCCTCAGGGTCAGGGTCCCTACCACTGGCATCATAGAGTACCCCTTTGACCTCAAGACTGTCATCTTCAGGTCAGTGACCTCTCTATTGGAGTAATGGTGTCAGAGCCTTGTTGTCCACTGAGGCTATAGTTCTGTTTATATACTTCTACTATACTTTTTTCCACCTATCCTTCCTTCCTTCCTTCCTTCATTCCTTCTTTCCTTGCAGTAATCTCTGATATAACTTGTTTGGATCTTTGAAAGCTATGTACTGTAGTTGAGTTCTTACCTCCACTTATTTAGTAATGTTAGACCAGTGATTACTTCAAGGAAGAGTGGAGGGAATGAGGGAAGGAAGTATTCCCCAAGTCAGCATTTTAAATGACACCCTAAAGGTAATGCCCTATAGCTGGAATAGAGTGTGATTTGAGATGTGTTCCGTGTTGTTTTTACCAGGATGGTGGATGTTGGAGGTCAAAGGTCAGAGAGGAGGAAGTGGATCCACTGTTTTGAGAGGGTCACCTCCATCATCTTCCTGGTGGCTCTCAGCGAGTACGACCAGGTCCTCTATGAGAGCGCCAATGTGGTGAGTTGTTTCTCCCGTGGTCACATAAAGTCAAATAAATGATTTGGGGTACTGTAAAATGTACTACCACTACCAACCAGGTAGACTCCCTTCATTGTGTATGTGCGCAGTAGTGTATAATCAAAGATTATGGAGGGTTCAATGTGGAGGGTTCAATTTAATTCCAAGCCTAAGTGTTTTTAGACGTATATTATTCTACCAATAACAAATTTGAACATGATCTGAATCTTCCTATGTGTTTATGTTCCTTGCAGAATCGATTAGAGGAGAGCAAAGCCTTGTTTACAACCATCGTCACCTATCCCTGGTTCCAGGAGTCCTCCATCATCCTCTTCCTCAACAAAACAGACCTCCTAGCAGACAAGATCTTACACTCCAACCTAGCAGACTACTTCTCAGCGTTCACTGGTTAGTACTCTAGACTAGTACACTGGTAGTCATGCATTTAGTCGTATATTCATGCTATACTCCAACCTTGCTGAGTACTTTACTAAGTACACTGGATAGTTATGCCTTGATATGTGTGTGTCAATATATTTTACATATCCATGGTTGGGGTCAATTCCACCTAAATTCCAGTGAATTAGAGTTCATTCCTATATATAAAAAAACAGAGTCCATATCCAATTCAAGTGACAGGAACTGGAATTGACCCCAACTCTGACCGTATTATGCACGAAGAGATTCCCAGTATATTTTACGTACATTCTTTTTCATAAATGTATTTTTTTAAAGGTCCACAGAGAGATGCAGAGTCTGCTAAGATGTTCATCCTGAATATGTACAAAGAGCAGCACATAGGGCGTCACAAATCTCTGTACAACCACTTCACCTGTGCTACCGATACAGAGAACATCAGAGTTGTCTCCAAAGCTGTCAGGGACACAGTCTTCCAAGAAAATCTGGATCGGTTCGGGTTAGGGGTTTAGGACTAGCGTGGTCACGGATCTGTATATGCTACAAACGTGTTATTTTAGTTTGGGGTTACAGTTTTGCTACAGAGTAACTGTGGTCTTGAATAACACACTTTATTACTATAGCAGGACTTCAGAAACATTTTGATTTACACTGCCGTTCAAAAGTTTGGGGTCACTTAGAAATGTCCTTGTTTTTTAAAGAAAAGCTAATTTTTTGTCCATTAAAATAACATCAAATTATTGTGAATCTAATGTACTTGTCCTCTTGCTCAGAGTTGACGTTGAGAACTCTCCATAGAGACTGGTGTTTTGCGGGTCAACAGTGAAGCAGCGACTCTGGGATGCTGGCCTTCTAGGCAGAGTTGCAAAGAAAAAGCCATATCTCAGACTGGCCAATAAAAATTTAAAATTAAGATGGGCAAAAGAACACAGACACTGGACAGAGGAACTCTGTCTAGAAGGCCAGCTTCCCGGAGTCGCCTCTTCACTGTTGACGTTGAGACTGGTGTTTTGCGGGTACTATCTAATGAAGCTGCCAGTTGAGGACTTGTCAGGCGTCTGTTTCTCAAACTAGACATTGTAATGTACTTGTCCTCTTGCTCAGTTGTGCACCGGGGCCTCCCACTCCTCTTTCTATTCTGGTTAGAGCCAGTTTGCGCTCTTCTGTGAAGGGAGTAGTACACTGCGTTGCACGAGATCTTCAGTTTCTTGGCAATTTCTCGCATGGAATAGCCTTCATTTCTCAGAACAAGAATAGACTGACGAGTTTCAGAAGAAAGTTATTTGTTTCTGGCCATTTTGAGCCTGTAATCGAACCCACAAATGCTCCAGATACTCAACTAGTCTCAAGAAGGCCAGTTGTATTGCTTCTTTAATCAGCATAACAGTTTTCAGCTGTGCTAACATAATTGCAAAAGGGTTTTCTAATGATCAATTAGCTTTTTAAAATGATAAACTTGGATTAGCTAACACAACGTGCCATTGAAACACAGGAGGGATGGTTGCTGATAATGGGCCTCTGTACGCCTATGTAGATATTCCATAAAAAAATCTGCCGTTTACAACATTATCAATGTCTACACTGTATTTCTGATCAATTTGATGTTATTTTAATGGACAAAACATTTGCTTTTCTTTCTTTTGAACGGTTGTGTGTATATATATATATATATATTTATTTTTTTACATCAGCAGTTGTCGCGGTGCTATACAGATACCCAGCCTAAAACCCCAAAGAACAACCATGGAGTTTTTCCTGGACACTGCTTCTGCATTGCTTGCTCTTTTGTGTTTTAGGCTGGGTATCTGTAAAGCACTTTGTGACAACTGCTGATGTAAAAGGGCTTAATAAAATACATTTGATTTGAATTTGATTGTAAAAAGTATGAATTGTAAGAACTAACAGACAGTCTCCTGAACATCTACCATATTATGAGATGGGGTATCAGTAGGCTATTCCATCTGTATGACATGGTTGATGAGAAAAATACCATGGGAAGAATGTTGCCGATCCTGCCTGCACAGTACTGCAAGTTAAGAGGAAGTAAAGGGAAAATATGCCTACAGAGTCAAAGTTCCTTAGTTTACATTTGTGTTGTAATAGGTGCGTTTCACATTGTGTATGTTTTATAATTTACACTTTCCTCCTTTTTTGTATCTATAAAACTTCAAATAAATGATCAACACAATTATCAACACATTCAAAGGGTTCTGGAATGGTCACTGGTTTGTTAATTGTTAATTGCTAAGAATTACCCTTCAGTGCATGTCTGTGGTGCTGCTTGTGTGCCAGTGCGAGTGGGAGGTTGCCCGAGGAGTGAGAGAGAACCACATTTCAGCAGCAGGTATAAAATAATGACAGACTAACTAGATAGCCAATTCAAAACATACCTATAGCTAACTAAGCATTACTTTCGTTGTTGCCAGCACTGCATAGCCTAAATAAATCTTCACTGTTAGAAAACTGGGATTCCCCTCTATTAAACAGAAGCAATATAACTGCGAACATCATTACAAATATTCTAAGAATAGCCTAATTGACAAATAACTTTCTGTGCATAGATCTCCACGAAACATGAATAATTTTATAAAGACAAATGTATTTAGTTGTAATGTTGAAAAAGCCACGCCTGCACACCCAGGAGCTCTCCAGATGGAGGGTTGACCACATGTTGACAACGTGACTAACAGTGCAGTTCTGTGGGGGGCTAAGTGCCTTGATCAAGGGCACAATGGCAGGAGGGGGTAGGTCTACATGGGATTGGACACAGCAGTTTTCCAGTGTCAATAATGCTTACCTTTTCTTGTAAGCTATATATAATATTAATGAAAATGTAGTTAAATGTCATGGAGAAGTCAAGGAACACACACACACACACACACACACACACACACACACACACACACACACACACACACACACACACACACAGGTATGACGGTGGCAGGACATCGTGGCACCGACCTTTGTACCAAACAGGCAGCAGTCATGTGTGCTGTACTTTCAGGCTCCTATCTCTTCCTGTTTAACTGGTGATACCGAGACCAAGAACAGAGGTGAGTGACTAAACAAACAAACATGCGCCCGTCCAAAGAGGATCTCCTCAGAGGAAAGGTCTTCCAACTATGTAGAATTAAGTTTTGTGGTTTAACAACCAGCGTTTGCAACTATTTACTGTATACTTGAAATCCCTGCTCATAATTTAAAGTTCCACATCTCTATTGTGTAGTAGGAGACACTGGCTATTGTTCGATCTTCCTGTTTTTATTTATTTTTAATTCTTGATTGCATTAGGTGAGGAGATGCTGTATTCCTTTTCTATTGTTTGATTGAAATATCAAGTGCTTGTTATCCTTAGGTAGTGCATTATATTTTATATATGTATATATATTATAATGAAGACAATAAGGCAGATACTGTACATGGAGAAATATGGGAGATGAATGAGACTGGAGGTAGGTGTGTTTATTTAGGAGACACTGAAGCAATTTAAGGTGAAGAGGACATGATGTAGTTATAACTGAACATGTATAGTGGGTGGAACTAGAAAATGGTCGTAAAATTAGAACATTAGTAAAGGTGGTAGTCATACAGTTTAATGCTCATCATAAAGCACTGCTCCGTATTTACAATATTTTCTGATTGATTTATTTCGATTAATCAAAGAACATGGAATGGCTTCTAAAATACATCGAGTGTCTTAGACAGTGAAAGCAAGGGATTCATTTTAATTCTACTGCTTCCTTTCAACTCATTGTTTCTCTTTTAGCCCTGAGGGATAATAAAAACCTCTTTTAGCTGCGCAGTCAGGCTTACAACTCCTCTCAGTTGGCCTCTAATAATAACACACACGCACGCACAACTGGAGAAGCAGGGGACTGCCCTTATTTGGTGCCAGCCTGTGTCATGTGACCACAAAATGGTGGAAGCTGTGAGCAGTTTGTAAGCTGAGCATCTCTACCAAGAGCCTGGGAGGAAAATAAAGACAAAAAGGGAGATACAGCTGAAATCCATGCTCTGAGACAGAGAAGGACAGAGATTCCCGTGCCCCAGTAGTGGTGAGTGGTTGGGTTAAATGTGATGCAGAATAAAGAAAAAGGGAGAAGAGAGAGAGATGTATTTATTTTCTAGAGACAGGAAGAGAGGGAGAGAGAGGGAGGGGCTGCTGTCATCAGCACTGTGTTGCTGTGCTGCGGTGTGTGTATTAGGCGGTTCATCGCCGTCCATGGAGCAAAGCAGCTGATGCTGGTCTTGCTATACCGACCATATGTGTGTCTGTGTGTATGTGTGTGTGTGGGAATCAGCAGTATGTAATTCATCTTTGCTGTTCGGAATTCAGCTATTCTAATCAGCATGTTTTTTGTTTGTTGCATTGCCAATGCAATCAGATTTTTCTTCTCCCCTCTGGAAGAGAAACTAGGATCAGTTCAGTATTTTCATGTGCGTGAGTGCACGTGAAGGTTGGTTCATTTGCATCTGTGCCCAATCTGTGCTCGAGTGAGCGTGTGGACATTTGAATCAGGAGAGAGACTGAAAAGAGGAGAGAGGGAAGAGAAGAGAACGGGAGGAGAGAGGGAGGAGAATGGGCTGCTGATGATGTAACAGCTTTACCCTCCCTCCCCATCCCTCTCTCCGCCTCCTCCTGCAAGAAATGGATGGATAATTCACAGAGAAGGAGAGATCTGACGACCTTTACCCCAACCCTCCTCCCACTCCCTCCCTCTTCTCCCTCTCCCCTCTTCCTCTTCTCCTCTTCTCCCTCTCATTCTCCTCTCCCCTCCCACTTCTCCCTCTCTTCCTCCACTCCCCTCCCTCTTGTCCCTCTCCCCCTCTTCCTCCCACTCCCCTCTCTTCTCCCTCCCCCGTCCCCCCAATCCCCGTCTTCCCCCCACTCCCCTCCCTCATCTCCTTCTCCCCCTCTTCTTCCACTCCCCTTCCTCTTTTCTACTCCCCTCCCTCTCCCCTGTTTCCTCCACTCCCCTCCCTCATCTCCCCCTCTTCCTCCACTCCCCTTCCTCTTTTCTACTCCCCTCCCACCTCTCCCTCTCCCCCGTTTCCTCCACTCCCATCCCTCATCTCTCCTCCCTCAGCTCTCACTGGTACGCAGTATCAATAGTCTTAGTATAGGGACTATTATGGATGATGTCTTAGTATAGGGACTATTGTGGATGATGTCTTAGTATAGGGACTATTGTGGATGATGTCTTAGTATTTGTATTTGTATTTATTATGGATCCCCATTAGCTGCTGCCAAGGCAGTCCCCACATACATTCACAGATTTTACAACACACTGTGTGCCCTCAGGCCCCTACTCCACCACTACCACATATCTACAGTACAAACTCCATGTGTACGTGTGTGTATAGTGCATATGTTATTGTGTGTGTGTGTATGCATGTGTCTGTGCCTATGTTTGAAGTCTTAGTATAGGGACTATTGTGGATGATTTCGTAGTATAGGGACTATTTTGGATGATGGATGATGATTCGCCCCAGCAATGTAGAGGTTGAAGAACCACAGTAGAGGGTTTGTGACCCTGTCTGCTGAAGTGAAAAATCTATTCTCTCTGTGGTGCAAGAAATGAAAGCCCTGTTGTTTAGATAAGGACACACACACACACACACACACACACACACACACACACACACACACACACACACACACACACACACACACACACACACTCATTGGCCCCATTACTAAGGTCACCAACACATCTATTGGTCTCGGGGTGTTTCCAAGGGTATGGAAGTCGGCCATAATAACAGCCATCTTTAAATCAGGCGACCCTGCTGACGTGAGTAACTACAGGCCCATTAGTATATTACCTGTGGTGTCAAAGGTTGTTGAAAAGTGTGTAGCAGAACAACTGATTGCCCACCTCAACAACAGCCCCTTCACATTACATTCCATGCAGTTTGGCTTCAGAGCGAAACACTCCACAGAAACGGCCAACTGCTTTCTTCTGGAAAATGTGAAGTCCAAGATGGACAAAGGGGGCGTTGTTGGGGCTGTGTTTCTGGACCTAAGGAAGGCTTTTGATACTGTTAACCATGAGATTCTCATCACAAAATTGTCCAAGTTTAACTTTTCCCCTGATGCCTTGAGATGGATGAAATCATACCTTGAAGGCAGAACTCAGTGTGTCAGAGTGAGCAATGAGCTGTCGCCCACTCTTAGCTATGATGTGGGCGTGCCCCAAGGGTCAATACTGGGGCCCCTCCTGTTCAGCCTGTACATTAATGATCTGCCTTCTGTCTGTACTGGGTCTGAAGTTCAAATGTATGCAGATGATACAGTGATATATGTGCATGCAAAGAGCAAACAACAAGCTGCACAAGAACTCACTACTGTAATGGTCCAGGTTACAAAGTGGCTCAGTGACTCGTGTTTGCATCTCAATGTGAAAAAAACTGTTTGCATGTTCTTCACAAAGAGGGCAACAGATGCTACTGAGCCAGATGTCTATGTGTCAGGGGAGAAGCTCCAGGTGGTATCTGATTTTAAGTACCTTGGCATCATACTTGATTCCAACCTCTCTTTTAAAAAGCACGTGAAAAAGGTAATTCAAATAACCAAATTCAACCTAGCTAATTTCCGATATATTTGAAATTGTTTGACTACAGAGGTAGCAAAACTGTACTTCAAATCTATGATACTCCCCCACTTAACATACTGCTTGACTAGTTGGGCCCAAGCTTGCTGTACAACAGTAAGACCTATTCAGTCTGTCTACAAACAGGCTCTCAAAGTGCTTGATAGGAAGCCCAATAGCCATCATCACTGTCACATCCTCAGAAAGCATGAGCTCCTGAGTTGGGAAAATCTTGTGCAATACACTGATGCATGTCTTGTATTCAAGATCCTAAATGGCTTGGCTCCCCCTCCACTCAGTATTTTTGTTAAACAGAAAACCCAAACATATGGCAGCAGATCCACAAGGTCTGCCATGAGAGGTGACTGTGTAGTTCCCCTAAGGAAAAGCACCTTTAGTAAATCCGCTTTTTCTGTGAGAGCTTCCCATGTCTGGAATACACTGCCATCAGGCACACATAACTGCACCACATATCACACTTTCACAAAATGCTTGAAGACATGGCTTAAGGTCAATCAGATTTGTGAACATGGTCCCTAGCTGTGTGTTGCCGCTTTCCATGTCTGTTGTCTAACTTGTGAGGTGTGGAAACACTTTGTTGCTTTTATGAATTTTGTCTTGCTGCTTTTTGTTCTATGTTGCTCTGTCTGTATGCTACGTCTTGCTTGTCCTATGTTGCTATGCCTGTATGCTATGTCTTGTTCTATGTTGCTATTCTCCATGTTGTAATTGTTTTTAATAACCTGCCCAGGGACTGCGGTTGAAAATTAGCCGGCTGGCTAAAACCGGCACTTTTACTGAAACGTTGATTAATGTGCACTGTCCCTGTAAAAATAAAATAAACTCAAACACACACACACACACACACACACACACACACACACACACACACACACACACACACACACACACACACACACACACACACACACACACACACACACACACACACACACACACACACACACACACACACACACACACACACACACACACAGTTGCACCAGAGGAGCTAGCTCCTCCTACCAGCCTTCTCTGACATGGACAAACTCACACATGCGCACGCACACACACACACACACTCTTTATTGAGTCTGTATTCAGTATGTCATTGGTCTCTGTATTCTCTTCAGGTCCCGCTGGGTGATGAGGGCATGGACCTGGCATCTCAGAGTAAGATGAGCTCAGAGGTGGCCGAGGGCAGACCAGGTGAGCCTCAGTTAGACACCGGCAACTCTGTGTGTGATAGGTTATTATTCCATCATTACTCTTTGGCTACCTGCAGGACTGAGCTGTCAGTTTACTTAATTAGGCACACTCTCACAGTTACATACAGCAGCATGATGAGGCTAGTTACTCATACAGACACATTAACTCATTCCTAATGCACATTTACTGCTATATCATTTAAAAGTCCAAATGTTCTTTAGCACAGAAGACAACCAGACAAAATGCCATAACCCACCACTCCACAAGAGATAAGGAGTGATGAAGAGAGATAGATGGATCATTCTAACATTTACAGTGACTCTTCCCCCTCTCTCCCTGTAGCCCCTCCCAACTCACTGCCCCTGCAGGGCACGCCGGGTGGCCCCTCCCAAAGGAAGAAGCTCTCCGCCCCGCGTATCAGCCTTTCGCTGGACCAGAGTGAAGACGACGCCCTAGAGACACCCGATGACCTGGACATTAACGTGGACGACCTGGATACGCCTGACGACACAGACTATCTGGACTACACCGACAATGAGCTGGACTGGGAGGGTGAGTCAGTCTAGGAGTACGGCCAAATGGCACTCCTAAGTACACTTTACAGTATAGGTCCATTTCAGACACAGACTAATATACCAAACAAGATATTTCACCACTTGGGAAGCTGTATCAATGAAAATGAACATTTGATTCCGTATACCTAATTTCCCTCGTAATAAAATGTTTGTTGTTGAATTTATAGTATGTCTGTGTTTTCTACTAGCTGTGTTTCTGTTTTTTTCCTCAAACCAGAACCCCCGACAGCCAATCGTAACACATCAAAAGAGCCGTGCGAGCCGATTCCTACGTGCAGTGCAGCGGAGGAGCGTCAGGATGCGAAGCTGTGGAGGGCCGTGGTCATCGGAGAGCAGGAACACCGCATCAACATGAAGATCATCGAGCCCTACCAGAGAGTTATATCCCATGGAGGTACAGGAAAGTTCTGATTGTTGTTTGGTGTTTTTATACCTTCTTTTTTTATATACCTTATTTTACCTCCTTTCTCTTGGTGGGGTCTCCCGTACAAAACAGATTTTCATCTCATGGAATGTAATGGGACTTAATTACAGGTAAAAAATGTAATATTCAGACATACACTGACATACCGATGGCAGATGACAGAGAGAAATACAAACAAACTGAGAAACGAAACAGCCAAACACCCCCACCCAACAACACCCTACCCTACCCCACCCAGCCCAGACCCAACCCACGATCTAGCCTCTGAGACAGGGTACTCTTGTAAACTGTTGTAGTGTGGGTAATATTTTAATATTTCTTTTGAAGTGTTGTTTTTCCTTCATCAGGGTACTATGGAAACGGAGTGAACGCCATCATAGTGTTTGCAGCGTGTTTCCTCCCAGACAGTGACAGTGAGGACTACCATGAAGTCATGGAGAACCTCTTCCTGTAAGTTGCACCTATCCTCACTCTCATTAGTACTGACTTAGGCACCTTTTAAAGGTGATGTACGCGGAGATCACATTCACTATAATTGCTGAATATTTTGGCTCAATCTGAAATTACCTTTAAATGTCAAGCAAGCTATTACTCAGATCTTGTGTGGATCGGAATGATTCCCGACCTTACTCCCCTATCCCTGGTTCGAAACGTAGACCTGTGACCTAACAAATACACACATTATTTGTAGATTATTTGATGCATATACTGATAACTAATTGCGTTTTATGGTTAAGTTCTTGTCTGTCTTTATTACGAAGAAAAATAACTTGAAGAGCAATGTTGTAACTATTCTACATGTACCTTCCAATTGTTCACTGTCATACTCCTCGCTTGTTCTTCATTTCAGTGATATTTCAGATGTTTCTCTACTCTTTGGACATGTTTTAAATCATACACTAGAATCTAGTGACTAGATTGATTTACATTTGACGTTTTTGTCATTTAGCAGATGCTCTTATCCACAGCGACTTACAATTAGTGCATTCATTTTAAGATAGCTAGGTGAGGCAACCTCATATCACAGTGGTAGTAAGTACATTCTCCCTCAATAAAGTAGTTATCAGCGAAGTCAGTGATAGTAGTTTGATGTGTACTTGCCCTGCTGTATGTCCTGCTGGCAGATATGTGATCAGCACGTTGGAGCTGATGGTGGCAGAGGACTATATGATTGTCTATTTGAACGGAGCCACGCCCCACAGGAGGATGCCTGGAATGGGCTGGCTCAAGAAGTGCTACCAGATGATTGACAGGAGGTAGGTTGCTTTTTACAATGTTTGATTCATGGATGAGTAGATTGATGGATTAATTATATTTGTAGTATGAAAAAGTGCAAGGGGATAGAGTCAGGACCACGGGATAAAATGTGATAGGATTAACATGTATTTACAGTTGAAGTCGGAAGTTTACAGACACTTAGGTTGGAGTCATTAAAACTCGTTTTTCAACCACTCCACAAATTTCTTGTTAATAAACAATAGTTTTGGCAAGTCGGTTACAACATCTACTTTGTGCATGACACAAGTAATTTTTCCAACAATTGTTTCAGACAGATTATTTCACTTATAATTCACTGTATCACAATTCCAGTGGGTCAGAAGTTTACATACACTAAGTTGACTGTGCCTTTAAACAGCTTGGAAAATTCCAGAAAATTATTTCATGGCTTTAGAAGCTTCTGATAGGATAATTGACATCATTTGAGTCAATTGGAGGTGTACCTGTGGATTTCAAGGCCTACCTTCAATCTCAGTGCCTCTTTGCTTGACATCATGGGAAAATCAAAACAAATCAGCCAAGACCTCAGAAAAAAATTGTAGACCTCCACAAGTCTGGTTGATCCTTGGGAGCATTTTCCAAATGCCTGAAGGTACCACTTTCATCTGTACAAACAATAGTACGCAAGTATAAACACCATGGGACCGTGCAGTTGTCATACCGCTCAGGAAGGAGACGCGTTCTGTCTCCTAGAGATGAACGTACTTTGGTGCAAAAAGTGCAAATCAATCCCAGAACAACAGCAAAGGACCTTGTGAAGATGCTGGAAGAAACAGGTACAAAAGTATCTATATCCACAGTAAAACGTGTCCTATTTCGACATAACCTGAAAGGCCGCTCAGCAAGGAAGAGCCACTGCTCCAAAACCGCCATAAAAAAGCCAGACTACGGTTTGCAACTGCACATGGGGACAAAGATCGTACTTTTTGGAGAAATGTCCTCTGGTGTGATCAAACAAAAATAGAACTGTTTGGCCATAATGACCATCGTTATGTTTGGAGGAAAAAGGGGGATGCTTGCAAGCCGAAGAACACCATCCCAACCGTGAAGCACGGGGGTGGCAGCATCATGTTGTGGGGGTGCTTTGCTGCAGGAGGGACTGGTGCACTTCACAAAATAGATGGCATCATGAGGGAAGAAAATTATGTGGACATATTGAAGCAACATCTAAAGACATCAGTCAGGAAGTTAAAGCTTGGTCGCAAATGGGTTTTCCAAATGGAAGATGACCCCAAGCATACTTCCAAAGTTGTGGCAAAATGGCTTAAGGACAACAAAGTCAAGGTATTGGAGTGGCCATCACAAAGCCCTGACCTCAATCCTATAGAAAATTTGTGGGCAGAACTGAAAAAGCGTGTGCGAGCAAGGAGGCCTACAAACCTAACTCAGTTACACCAGCTCTTTTCGGAGGAATGGGCCAAAATTCACCCAACATATTGTGGGAAGCTTGTGGAAGGCTACCCGAAACGTTTGACCCAAGTTAAACAATTTAAAGGCAATGCTATCAAATACTAATTGAGTGTATGTAAACTTCTGACCCACTGGGAATGTGATGAAAGAAATCAAAGCTGAAATAAATAATTATCTCTACTATTATTCTGACATTTCACATTCTTAAAATAAAGTGGTGATCGTAACTGACCTAAAACAGGGAATTATTACTAGGATTAAATGTCAGGAATTGTGAAAAACTGTATTTTTCACAATTCCTGACTGAGTTTAAATGTATTTGGCTAAGGTGTATGTAAACTTCCGACTTCAACTGTATTTCCCCATGTGTTCAACTGTAATAACATTGTATCATGCCACCACACACAAACACTCAATATGATAATTTTTATGAATGTTTGGTTACAGGCTCAGGAAGAATTTGAAATCCTTCATCATTGTCCACCCGTCCTGGTTTATACGGACCATCCTAGCCATCACCAGGCCCTTCATAAGGTAAACACATGTAGACAGTGCCTTCAGAAATTATTCACATCCCATGACGTTTTGTTGTTACAAAGTGGGATTAAAATTGATGTGTCATTTTTTTTGGTCAACGAGCTACACAAAATACTCTCATGTCAAAGTGCAAGAAAAGTATAACATTTGTAAAAATAAAAAAAAGACAAGAAAAGGAAAGGAAAACTAGTATATCTTGATATATTAAATCACTTTGGGCAATGATTACAGTTGTGAGTCTTTCAGGATGTCTCTAAGAGCTTTCCACACATGGATTGTGCAACATTTGCCCATTATTATTATTTTTTATTCTTCAAGCTCTGTCAAATTGGTTGTTGATCATTGCTAGATAACCATTTTCAGGTCTTACCATAGATTTTCAATCAGTTTTAAGTCAAAACTGTAACCAGGACACTCAGGAACATCCACTGTCTTCTAGGTAAACACCTCCAGTGTAGATTTGGCCTTGTGTTTTAGTTATTGACCTGCTGAAAGGTGAATTCATCTCCCAGTGTCTGGTGGAAGGCAGACTGAATCAGGTTTTCCTCTAGGATTTTGCCTGTGCCTCGCTCCATTACGTTTATTTTTATCCTGAACAATCACAAGCATCCATGTCTTTGTCTTGTTCCCGTGTCTTATCCCGTGTAAATAACCGGTCTTTTTCGTATATATCTTAATCTCACTTTCTATCTACGAACTAAATATACTTTCCTGCAACCCACCTCACCCAATGTAGTACGGATCTGCTATTTTTATTCCTTATAACTGGAACTTCCATCAGGAGTTAACCAGCTAACTAGCTACTAGTCTTTGTTAGCCACGGCTAGCAGTCTTCACCTTTTTCCCGGTCATCAGCCAGCTTTAGCTCGGACAACACCTGCCAGTCTGCACAGCGCGATATCAACCAAGAGCATATCGGACTGTTTCTCTCTACCATATCACCTGATTCCTGCCGCTCTGGATCATTACACCGGATCATCGCAGCTAGCTAGCTGCAAACGAGTGGCTATTGTTAGCTAACGCCTCTGTCCTGAAGCAAGCAGCAGCTAGCCTTGAGCTAGCCTCGAGCTAGTCCCCTCTACCAGCTAATTCTAGGGCTACAATACTTCCTTTGCCAATTGGCCTGGTCCTTTTATTGTCGACACGGAGCCCCTCCGATCCATCACGAATGGACTGCCGACGTGATCGCCCGATGTGGTCTCAACAGGCTATTCTGTTACGATGTCGCCGAAGAACCATCTACTAGCCCCGGCCCACTAGCTTTTCTGAACGTTGTGTCCCCTGCTTGCCTAGCGTAGTAGTGACTAGCGAACGGCACCCTGACTCACCTATTGCTGCTCTTTTGACCCTATGATCACTCGGCTACACGGCTGATGCCCCCTGGACTGTTTCAATAACACGGTACCTCATTTTGTTTACCTGTCGGCCCCAGCCTCGAACTCAGGTCCTGTATGTACCTAACTGACCTGCTCTGCTCATTCATCACCATTTACCCGTTGTTGTCTTAGCTCTCCTGATCAACACCTGTGATTGCTTTATGCCGCTCTCTAATGTTAATATGTCTTGTCTCACTGCTGTCTTGGCTAGTTCCTATTGTTTTATTTCACAGTAGAGCCCTCAGTCCCGCTCAAAATGCCTTAAATAGCTCTTTTGTCCCACCCCACACACATGCGGAGACCTCACCTGGCTTAACTGGTGCCTCAAGAGACTAAACCTCTCTCATCGTCACTCAATGCCTAGGTTTACCTCCACTGTACTCACATCCTACCATACCCTTGTCTGTACATTATGCCTTGAATCTATTCTTCCACGTCCAGAAATCTGCTCCTTTTATTCTCTGTCCCCAACGCACTAGACGACCAGTTCTTATAGTCTTTAGCCGTACCCTTATCCTACTCCTCCTCTGTTCCTCTGGTGATGTAGAGGTTAACCCAGGCCCTGTAGCCCCCAGTTCCACTCCTATTCCCCAGGCGCTATCATTTGTTGACTTCTGTAAACGTAAAAGCCTTGGTTTCATGCATGTTAACATCAGAAGCCTCCTCCCTAAGTTTGTTTTATTCACTGCTTTAGCACACTCCGCCAACCCTGATGTCCTAGCCGTGTCTGCATCCTGGCTTAGGAAGGCCACCAAAAATTCTGAAATTTCCATCCCCAACTACAACATTTTCTGCCAAGATAGAACTGCCAAAGGGGGTGGAGTTGCAATCTACTGTAGAGAGAGCCTGCAGAGTTCTGGCATGCTATCCAGGTCTGTGCCCAAACAGTTCGAGCTTCTACTTTTAAAAATCCACCTTTCCAGAAATAAGTCTCTCACTGTTGCCGCTTGTTATAGAACCCCCTCAGCCCCCAGCTGTGCCCTGGACACCATATGTGAATTAATTGCCCCCCATTTATCTTCAGAGTTTGTACTATTAGGTGACCTAAACTGGGATATGCTTAACACCCCGGCAGTCCTACAATCTATCAATGCCCTCAATCTCACACAAACTATCATGGAACCTACCAGGTGCAACCCTAAATCCGTAAACATGGGCACCCTCATAGATATCATCCTGACCAACCTGCCCTCTAAATACACCTCTGCTGTCTTCAACCAGGATCTCAGCGACCACTACCTCATTGCCTGCGTCCGTAATGGTTCCGTGGTCAAAAGACCACCCCTCATCACTGTCAAATGCTCTCTATAACACTTCAGCGAGCAGGCCTTTCTAATCGACCTGGCCCGGGTATCCTGGAAGAAAATTGACCTCATTCCGTCAGTAGAGGATGCCTGGTTATTCTTTAAAAGTGCTTTCCTCACCATCTTAAATAAGCATGCCCCATTCAAAAATGTTGAACTAAGAACAGATATAGCCCTTGGTTTGCTCCAGACTTGACTGCCCTTGACCAGCACAAAAACATCCTGTGGCGTACTGCATTAGCATCGAATAGCCCCCGTGATATGCAACTTTTCAGGGAAGTTAGGAACCAATATACACAGGCAGTTAGGAAAGCAAGGGCTAGCTTTTTCAAATAGAAATTTGCATCCTGTAGCACAAAGTTTTTGGACACTGTAAAGTACATGGAGAATAAGAGCACCTCCTCCCATCTGCCCACTGCACTGAGGCTAGGAAACACTGTCACCACCGATAAATCTATGATAATCGAGAATTTCAATAAGCATTTTTCTACGGCTAGCCATGCTTTCCATCTGGCTACCCTTACCCCGGTCAACAGCTCTGCACCCCCCACAGAAACTTGCCCAAGCCTCCCCCATTTCTCCTTCACCCAAATCCAGATAGCTGAGGTTCTGAAAGAGCTGCAAAATCTGGACCCCTACAAATCAGCTGGGCTAGTCAATCTGGACCATCTCTTTCTTAAATTATCCGCCGCAATTGTTGTAACCCTATTACTAGCCTGTTCAACCTCTATTTCGTATCGTCTGAGATCCCTAAAGATTGGAAAGCGGCTGCGGTGGGGATGATCTATCCTACCCTGCCTTGCTAAAGTCTTCGAAAGCCAAGTAAACAAACAGATTACCGACCATTTCGAATCCCACCGTACCTTCTCCGCTATGCAATCTGGTTTCCGAGCTGGTCACGGGTGCACCTCAGCCACGCTCAAGGTCCTAAACGATATCATAACCGCCATTGATAAAAGACAATACTGTGCAGCCGTCTTCATCGACCTTGTCAGGTTTTGGCCAGGACTGTTCAGGTTTTGTTCACTAGATGTCCCCCTTGCACCTTTTTTGTTCCTTTTGTTTTTTCTTGCCCTAATTATTGTTTGCACCTGTAAGTCATTCCCTTGTTAGTATTTAACCCTGTGTGTTCCTCAGTTCCTTGCTCAGTGTTTGTATGTTAGCACCCAGCCCCAGCCTTTGTGAACATTTTTCTCTTGTTGAATTTTCCAGAGGTTCTCTGGGTTTGTTCTCGTGTATTTTTGGATTGATCTTTTGAGGTTTGTTTTTTCCCTTGCTGTTTTTACCACTTTGTGGATTTTCTTTTGTATTTTGGAAGATATCTATTTTTTTATTAAACCACCATCTCTAGTACTGCTGTGTCTGCCTCATCTTCTGGGTTCTGCCAATTATTAGTGACTGTTTCTCGCACCGGGTCCTGACAGAAACACTGAGCCATTAATATGAACCCAGAGGCAGCCAGTACCCAGGACTTTTTTCCCATGCTGTCCCACCACGAGGGGACTGTCCAACGTCACGAAGCTGCTCTGGTTCAGCAAGAGGCCTTACTGGCTGGACATTCTCAACTTCTGTCGGAGATGATGACTTCCATAAAGCAGATTTCTGATCAACTTTCTCCTGCAACCGCTTCTGCTCCAGTTCATCAGATTCAAGTGCCCGTGGCAGTTAACCCCCTGGCTGAACCTCGTCTGCCGCCTCCCCAACGGTTCTCAGGTGATCCGAGGGTTTGTAAGGGGTTTTTCACCCAATGTTCTCTCTCCTTCGAGCTGCAACCCTCGTCGTTTCCCACCGACCGGTCCAAGATAGCATATATCATCACCCTGCTGTCGGAAAAAGCCCTAGCCTGGGCTACTGCTGTGTGGGATGCCCAAAGTCCCTGCTGTGCCAGCTACTCTACCTTTGCTGAAGAATTCAAGCGAGTGTTTCAAGGTCCTACCAGCGGTCCTGACTCAGCCAAACAGCTCCTGACTCTCCGCCAAGGTCGGCGCAGCGTGACGGACTATGCCATCCAGTTCCACACGGTGGCAGCAGCGAGTGGCTGGAACGACGAGGCGCTCACAGTGTGCTTTTTGAAGGGTCTTTCCGACACCATCCAAGATGAACTGGCCACTCGGGAACCACCAGACAACCTCGAGTCCCTGATCAAGTTGGCTTCACGCATAGACCTGCGTCTGAGAGAGAGAGAGCTCAACCGTAGATCTCTCACCCTAGCTCCTATCGGTCCCAGCTCCGAGTCTCCACCTTTATCCTCGCTGACTCCACCGGAACCCATGCAGGTTGGACGCATCTCCCAGGCTGAGAGAGACCGCCGGATGAGGGAGCGATGCTGTCTATATTGCGGCAAACCGGGCCATTTCCTCTCCACGTGTCCCGGGCTCCAGGGAAAACGCACTCTCCCGTGCAGGCCTGGGAGGACTGTAACGGGAAACATAACCTCCTCCCATCCATCCAACTCCCGCCTGCTCATTCCAGTTACCCTTTCCTGGGACAACCACGAGCTTCCCCTTCAAGCCTTGGTAGACTCTGGAGCCGCAGGTAACTTCATGGATGGTGTCTGGGCGAAGGAAAATGGCGTTCCCTCTGAACCTCTAAGTGATCCCATAAGGGTTACTACGTTGGATGGAAGCCCTTTGGGATCTGGACTTGTCACTCGTGTCACTACCCCCTTGCGACTTTCAGTTTCCCAACACCAGGAAGTGATGAACTTTCATCTGACCTCGTGTTCCGAGTTCCCTCTCGTCCTTGGATACCCCTGGCTTCACAGCCATAACCCTCACATCGACTGGTCTGTGGGCACTATCAAGCAGTGGGGTCCTACGTGCCAAGCCACTTGTATCTTCCCAAGTTCCCCTCCCGAGTCTCTAGAATCCATCGACCTGTCCCGAGTTCCCGAGTGTTACCATGACCTCAAACCGGTATTTAGCAAACAGAGGGCCACCAAACTACCACCCCATAGACCTTACGATTGCCCCATCGACCTGTTTCCGGGCACATGCCCCCCCAGGGGTCGAGTCTTTTCCCTATCTCCTCCCGAACGAGCTGCTATGGATACCTACATCAAGGACTCTCTGGCAGCAGGCCTCATGCGTCCATCCACCTCGCCGGCGGGAGCAGGGTTTTTCTTTGTGGCCAAAAAAGACGGGGGATTACGTCCTTGCATCGACTACCGGGGACTTAATGCCATAACCGTCCGTAACCGCTACCCGCTACCCCTTATGGCCACAGCCTTTGAGCTGCTCCAGGAAGCAGTGGTCTTCACTAAGCTTGACCTGCGGAACACATACCATCTTGTGCGGATCAAACCCGGTGACGAGTGGAAGACCACTTTCAACACGCCTACTGGTCACTACGAATACTTGGTGATGCCCTTCGGCCTGACCAACGCTCCAGCTGTGTTCCAAGCGCTCATAAACGATGTGCTTAGGGATATGCTTAACATCTTCGTGTTTGTTTACTTGGATGACATCCTCATCTTTTCGAGCTCCCTTCAAGAACACACTAAGCATGTCAGACAAGTACCCAAACGCCTCCTTGACAGCCATTTGTACGTTAAGCCGGAAAAATGTGAATTCCATTCCTCCCGAGTACAATTCCTGGGATTTGTAGTGGAACCCGGTCGAGTCCAGATGGACCCCACGAAGGTAGGGGCGGTAGCGGATTGGCCCACCCCCAAGTCCGTTAAGGAAGTTCAGCGTTTCCTGGGCTTCACTAACTTTTACCGCAAGTTCATCAAGAACTTCAGCTCGGTGGCAGCCCCTCTCTCAGCTGTAACCAAGGGTGGCAACACAAGGTTTCTGTGGGGAAGAGAAGCTGAGACGGCCTTCCAAGGACTCAAGCAGCGCATCCTCTCTGCTCCCATTCTGACACTACCAACGGCGGATGAACCTTTTGTGGTGGAGGTAGACGCATCAGAGGTTGGGGTTGGAGCTGTCCTGTCTCAGAGGGGTGAAGACAAGAAGCTTCATCCTTGCGCCTTCTTCTCTCACCGGCTTACCCCGGCCGAGAGGAATTACGATGTGGGGGATCGTGAACTCCTAGCGGTTAAGATGGCATTGAAGGAATGGAGACACTGGCTCGAGGGGGCTTCTCAACCGTTTCAAGTGCTTACGGACCACAAAAATCTGGAGTATATCCAGCAGGCGAAGCGGTTGAACTCCAGACAAGCTCGATGGTCTCTTTTCTTCAGCCGATTTCAGTTTATCCTCACCTATAGACCCGGGTCGAAGAATCTCAAACCGGACGCCTTGTCACGAATCTACTCTCCTGCCATTCGAGAAGATACTGACATGACTGTCCTTCCGGCCGCTAAGATCGTGGCTCCGATCTCGTGGCAAGTGGAGGATACCGTGAAACAAGCCCAAGCCATCGAACCGGGCCCTGGAGGAGGTCCTGCCAATCGGTTGTTTGTTCCCAAGGCAGCAAGGTCCCAAGTCCTTCTGTGGGGGCACTCCTCTCGCCTCACCTGTCACCCGGGCGTAGGTCGCACCTTGGAGTTCATCCAGCGTAAGTTCTGGTGGCCCACCATAAAAGAAGACGTTGCCACTTTCGTCAAGGCCTGTTCCGTGTGCTGCCAGGGCAAATCTTCTCACCTCCGCCCTCAAGGACTCCTTCACCCTCTATCTATTCCCCACCGACCCTGGTCCCATATCTCATTGGACTTTATTACTGGCCTTCCTCCGTCCCATGGTAATACAACTATCCTAGTCATCATCGACAGGTTTTCTAAGGCGGCCAGGTTCGTTCCCTTGACTAAGTTACCTTCTGCCAAGGAAACGGCTGAGTTGGTGATTAACCATGTGTTCCGAGTCTTCGGCATTCCGCAAGATATGGTTTCCGACAGAGGTCCCCAGTTCGCCTCAAGGTTTTGGAAGGCCTTCTGCCAACTCATAGGGGCCACTGCCAGTCTATCTTCAGGGTACCATCCGGAGTCCAATGGCCAAACCGAGAGGATGAATCAAGAGCTGGAAACCACCCTCAGATGTATGGTCTCCAACAACCCGTCCACATGGTCGTCCTTCATGGTTTGGGCCGAGTACGCGCACAACACCTTGTGCTCCTCCTCCACTGGTATGTCCCCGCACGAGTGTCAGTTTGGCTATGCTCCTCCATTGTTCCCGAACCAGGAGGCAGAAGTCAGTGTGCCTTCAGCCTCGAGGTTCATCAGACGCTGTCGGCTTACGTGGAAGAAGGCCCGTCTTAATCTTCTGCGTTCCTCACAGAGGTACCAACAACAAGCCAACAGACGTCGCCGTCCCGGGCCTACCCTGCGCCTCGGCCAGAGAGTATGGCTCTCAACCAAGAATTTACCGCTACGGGTGGAGTCTCGCAAACTGTCCCAGAAATTCATCGGTCCCTTTAAGGTTGCCAGAAAAGTGAACCCCGTTACTTTTCGCCTGCACTTACCCAGATCCCTTAAAATTAATCCCACGTTTCACATTTCTTTATTAAAACCTGTTGTTTTTTCTCCCCTTATCCCGGCAGGCAGACCTCCCCCTCCGCCCCGTATCATCGGAGGCCAGTCGGCTTATACCGTCCATCGGATACTGGATTCCCGCCGGGTGCAGCGGTCCTGGCAGTATCTGGTGGACTGGGAAGGCTACGGTCCCGAGGAGCGCTCCTGGGTTCCTGCCAAGGACATACTGGACCCTGACCTCATTCGTCAGTTCAGGGTCCTCCACCCTGAGAAGGCTGGTAGGAACGTCAGGAGCCGTTCCTAGGGGGGGGATTCTGTCAGGTTTTGGCCAGGACTGTTCAGGTTTTGTTCACTAGATGTCCCCCTTGCACCTTTTTTGTACCTTTTGTTTTTTCTTGCCCTAATTATTGTTTGCACCTGTAAGTCATTCCCTTGTTAGTATTTAACCCTGTGTGTTCCTCAGTTCCTTGCTCAGTGTTTGTATGTTAGCACCCAGCCCCAGCCTTTGTGAACATTTTTCTCTTGTTGAATTTTCCAGAGGTTCTCTGGTTTTGTTCTCGTGTATTTTTGGATTGATCTTTTGAGGTTTGTTTTTTCCCTTGCTGTTTTTACCACTTTGTGGATTTTCTTTTGTATTTTGGAAGATATCTATTTTTTATTAAACCACCATCTCTAGTACTGCTGTGTCTGCCTCATCTTCTGGGTTCTGCCAATTATTAGTGACTGTTTCTCGCACCGGGTCCTGACAGACCTGGCCAAGGCTTTCGACGCCGTCAATCACCGTATTCTTATCGGCAGACTCAACAGCCTTGGTTTCTCAAATGACTGCCTCGCCTGGTTCACCAACTACTTCTCAGATAGAGTTCAGTGCGTCAAATCGGAGGGCCTGTTGTCCGGACCTCTTGCAGTCTCTATGGGGGTGCCACAAGGTTCAATTCTCGGGCTGACTCTTTTCTCTGTATACATCAGTGATGTCGCGCTTGCTGCTGGTGATTCTCTGATCCACCTCTACGCAGACGAGACCATTCTGTATACTTCTGGCCCTTCTTTGGACACTGTGTTAACAAACCTCCAGACAAGCTTCAATGCCATACAACACTCCTTCCGTGGCCTCCAACTGCTCTTAAATGCAAGTAAAACTAAATGCATGCTCTTCAACTGATCACTGCCCGCACCCTCCCGCCCGTCTAGCATCACTACTCTGGACGGTTCTGACTTAGAATATGTGGACAACTACAAATACCTAGGTGTCTGGTTAGACTGTAAACTTTCCTTCCAGACTCACATTAAGCATCTCCAATCCAAAATGAAATCTAGAATTGGCTTCCTATTTTGCAACAAAGCATCCTTCACTCATGCTGCCAAACATACCCTCGTAAAACTGACTATCCTACCGATCCTTGGCTTTGACGATGTCACTTACAAAATAGCCTCCAACACTCTACTCAGCAAATTGGATGTAGTCTATCACAGTGCCATCCGTTTTGTTTCCAAAGCCCCATATACGACCTGTATGCTCTTGTTGGCTGGCCCTCGCTTCATATTCGTTGCCAAACCTACAGGCTCCAGGTCATCTATAAGTCTTTGCTAGGTATAGCCCCGCCTTATCTCAGCTCACTGGTCACCATAGCAGCACCCACCCGTAGCACGCGCTCCAGCAGGTATATTTCACAGGTCATCCCCAAAGCCTACTCCTGCTTTGGCCGCCTTTCCTTCCAGTTCTCTGCTGCCAATGACTGGAACGAATTGCAAAAATCACTGAAGCTGGAGTATTATATCTCCCTCACTAGCTTTAAGCATCTGCTGTCAGAGCAGCTTACCGATCATTGCACCTGTACACAGCCCATCTGTAAATAGCCCACCCAACTACCTCATCCCTATATTGTTATTTATTTTTTGCTCTTTTGCACCCCAGTATCTCTACTTGCACATTCATCTTCTGCACATCTATCACTCCAGTGTTTAATTGCTAAATTGTAATTATTTCGCCGCTATGGCCTATTTATTGCCTTACCTCCCAAATCTTACTACATTTGCACACACTTTATATAGACTTTGCTATTGTGTTATTGGCTGTACGTTTGTTTATCCCATGTGTTACTCTGTGTTGTTTGTGTCGCACTGCTTTGCTTTATTTTGGCCAGGTCACAGTTGTAAATGAGAACTTGTTCTCAACTGGCCTACCTGGTTAAATAAAGGTGAAATAAGAAAATAATTTTAAAAAGCATACCCATAACATGATGCAACCACCACTGTGCTTGAAAATATGGATAGTAGTACTCAGTAATGTGTTGTATTGGATTTGCTCCAAACATAGTACTTTGTATTCAGGGCAAAAAGTGAATTGCTTTGCCAAATCTTTTGCAGTATTACTTTAGTGGTTTCCTTCCTCTCCGGCAACTGAGTTAGGAAGGATGTCTGTATCTTTGTATTGACTGGGTGTATTGATACATCAACCAAATTGTAATTAATAACTTCACCATGCTCAAAGGGATATTCAATGTCTGCTTTTTTTACCCATCTACCAATAGGTGCCTTCTTTGCAGCGAGACATTGGAAAACCTAACTGGCCTTTGTGGTTGAATCTGTGTTTGAAATTCAATGCTCAACTAAGGGACCTTACAGTTAATTGTATGTGTGGGGTACAGAGATGAGGAAGTCATTCAAAAATCATGTTAAAAACTATTATTGTACACAAAGTGAGTCTATGCAAACTATTATGTGACTTGTCAAGCAAATGTTTACTCCTGAACTTATTCAGGCTTGCCATAACAAAGGGGTTGAATACTTGACTCAAGACATTTCAGCTTTTCATATTTAATTAATTTGTTTAAAAAAATTCAAACAACATAATTCCACTTTGACATTATGGGGTATTTTGTGTAGGCCAGTGACAAAATATCTCAATTTAATCAATTTTAAAATTCTGGCTGTAACACAACAAAATGTGGAGAAAGTCAAGGGGTGTGAATACTTCATGAAAGCATGGTATACACTGAGTCTACAAAACACCTACTCTTACATGACATAGACTGAACAGGTGAATGCTATGATCTCTTGTTGATGTCACTTTAAATAAGTGTAGATGAAGGGGAGGAAGACAGGTTAAAGAAGGATTTTTATGCCTTGAGACAATTGAGACATGGATTGTGTATGTGTGCCAGTCAGAGGGTGAATGGGCAAGACAAAAGATGTTAGTGCCTTTGAACGCGGTATGGTAGTAGGTGCCAGGCGCACTGGCTTGTGTCAAGAACTGCAACGCTGCTGTTTTTTTCACCCTTAACAGTTTCCTGTGTGTATCAATGGTCCGCCACCCAATCAATCAATCAATTAATCAATTTTATTTTATATAGCCCTTCGTACATCAGCTAATATCTCGAAGTGCTGTACAGACACCCAGCCTAAAACCCCAAACAGCTAGTAATGCAGGTGTAGAAGCACGGTGGCTAGGAAAAACTCCCTAGAAAGGCCAAAACCTAGGAAGAAACCTAGAGAGGAACCAGGCTATGAGGGGTGGCCAGTCCTCTTCTGGCTGTGCCGGGTGGAGATTATAACAGAACTATGCCAAGATGTTCAAAAA
This sequence comes from Salvelinus alpinus, assembly GCF_045679555.1. Lineage (NCBI taxonomy): Eukaryota > Metazoa > Chordata > Actinopteri > Salmoniformes > Salmonidae > Salvelinus > Salvelinus alpinus. The sequence continues at coordinate 104,866,283 of NC_092086.1, forward strand.
TGTTCATAAGTGACAAGCATGGTCAAATAATAATCATGAATAATTTTCAGTTGGCTTTTCATAGCCGATCATCAAGAGTTGAAAAACAACAGGTCTGGGACAGGTGGCGGTTCCATAACCGCAGGCAGTACAGCTGAAACTGGAATAGCAGCAAGGCCAGGCGGACTGGGGACAGCAAGGAGTCACCACGGGCGGCAGTCCCGACGCATGGTCCTAGGGCCCAGGTCCTCCGAGAGAAAGAAAGAGAGAAGGAGAAAATTAGAGAGAGCCAAGATTTTCAAAATGTTCATAAATGACAAGCATGGTCAAATAATAATCAGGAATAAATCTCAGTTGGCTTTTCATAGCCGATCATTAAGAGTTGAAAACAGCAGGTCTGGGACAGGTAGGGGTTCCGTAACCGCAGGCAGAACAGTTGAAACTGGAATAGCAGCAAGGCCAGGCGGACTGGGGACAGCAAGGTGTCATCATGCCCGGTAGTCCTGACGTATGGTCCTAGGGCTCAGGTTCTCAGAGAGAAAAAGAGAACGAGAGAATTAGAGAGAGCATACTTAAATTCACACAGGACACTGGATAAGACAGGAGAAGTACTCCAGGTAACCAACTGACCCTAGCCCCCCGACACATAAACTACTGCAGCATAAATACTGGAGGCTGAGACAGGAGCGGTCAGGAGACACTGTGGCCCCATCCGAAGAAACCCCCGGACAGGGCCAAACAGGAAGGATATAACCCCACCCACTTTGCCAAAGCACAGCCCCCGCACCACTAGAGGGAAATCCTCAACCACCAACTTACAATCCTGAGACAAGGCCGAGTATAGCCCACAAAGGTCTCCACCACAGCACAAACCAAGGGGGGGCGCCAACCCAGACAGGAAGATCACGTCAGTAACTCAACCCACTCAAGTGACGCACCCCTCCTAGGGACGGCATGAAAGAGCACCAGCAAGCCAGTGACTCAGCCCCTGTAACAGGGTTAGAGGCAGAGAATCCCAGTGGAGAGAGGGGAACTGGCCTGGCAGAGACAGCAAGGGCGGTTCGTTGCTCCAGAGCCTTTCCGTTCACCTTCACACTCCTGGGCCAGACTACACTCAATCATATGACCTACTGAAGAGATAAGTCTTCAGTAAAGACTTAAAGGTTGAGACCGAGTCTGCGTCTCTCACATGGGTAGGCAGACTGTTCCATAAAAATGGAGATCTATAGGAGAAAGCCCTGCCTCCCGCTGTTTGCTTAGAAATTCTAGGGACAATTAGGAGGCCTGCGTCTTGTGACCGTAGCGTACGTATTGGTATGTACGGCAGGACCAACTCTGAAAGATAGGTAGGAGCAAGCCCATGTAACGCTTTATAGGTTAACAGTAAAACCTTGAAATCAGCCCTTGCCTTAACAGGAAGCCAGTGTAGGGAAGCTAGCACTGGAGTAATATGATCAAATTTCTTGGTTCTAGTCAGGATTCTAGCAGCCGTATTTAGCACTAACTGAAGTTTATTTAGTGCTTTATCCGGGTAGCCGGAAAGTAGAGCATTGCAGTAGTCTAACCTAGAAGTAACAAATGCATGGATTAATTTTTCTGCATCATTTTTGGACAGAAAATTTCTGATTTTTGCAATGTTACGTAGATGGAAAAAAGCTGTCCTTGAAACAGTCTTGATATGTTCGTCAAAAGAGAGATCAGGGTCAAGAGTAACGCCGAGGTCCTTCACCGTTTTATTTGAGACGACTTTACAACCATCAAGATGAATTGTCAGATTTAACAGAAGATCTCTTTGTTTCTTGGGACCTAGAACAAGCATCTCTGTTTTGTCCGAGTTTAAAAGTAGAAAGTTTTCAGCCATCCACTTCCTTATGTCTGAAACACAGGCTTCTAGCGAGGGCAATTTTGGGGCTTCACCATGTTTCATTGAAATGTACAGCTGTGTGTCATCCGCATAGCAGTGAAAGTTAACATTATGTTTTCGAATAACATCCCCAAGAGGTAAAATATATAGTGAAAACAATAGTGGTCCTAAAACGGAACCTTGAGGAACACCGAAATGTACAGTTGATTTGTCAGAGGACAGACCATTCACAGAGACAAACTGATATCTTTCCGACAGGTAAGATCTAAACCAGGCCAGAACTTGTCCGTGTAGACCAATTTGGGTTTCCAGTCTCTCCAAAAGAATGTGGTGATCGATGGTGTCAAAGGCAGCACTAAGGTCTAGTAGCACGAGGACAGATGCAGAGCCTCGGTCTGACGCCATTAAAAGGTCATTTACCACCTTCACAAGTGCAGTCTCAGTGCTATGATGGGGTCTAAAACCAGACTGAAGCATTTCGTATACATTGTTTGTCTTCAGAAAGGCAGTGAGTTGCTGCGCAACAGCTTTTTCTAAAATTTTTGAGAGGAATGGAAGATTCGATATAGGCCGATAGTTTTTTATATTTTCCGGGTCAGGGTTTGGCTTTTTCAAGAGAGGCTTTATCACTGCCACTTTTAGTGAGTTTGGTACACATCCGGTGGATAGAGAGCTGTTTATTATGTTCAACATAGGAGGGCCAAGCACAGGAAGCAGCTCCTTCAGCAGTTTAGTAGGAATAGGATCCAGTATGCAGCTTGAAGGTTTAGAGGCCATGATTATTTTCATCATTGTGTCAAGAGATATAGTACTAAAACACTTAAGTGTCTCTCCCGATCCCAGGCCCTCGCAGAGCTGTGCAGATCCAGGACAGCTAAGCCCTGGAGGAATACGCAGATTCAAAGAGGAGTCCGTAATTTGCTTTCTAATGGTCATGATCTTTTCCTCAAAGAAGTTCATGAATTTATTACTGCTGAAGTGAAAGCCATCCTCTCTTGGGGAATGCTGCTTTTTAGTTAGTTTCGCAACAGTATCAAAAAGAAATTTTGGATTGTTCTTATTTTCCTCGATTAAGTTGGAAAAGTAGGATGATCGAGCAGCAGTGAGGGCTCTTCGGTACTGCACGGTACTGTCTTTCCAAGCTAGTCGGAAGACTTCCAGTTTGGTGTGGCGCCATTTCCGTTCCAATTTCCTGGAAGCTTGCTTCAAAGCTCGGGTATTTTCTGTATACCAGGGAGCTAGTTTCTTATGACAAATGTTTTTCGTTTTTAGGGGTGCAACTGCATCTAGGGTATTGCGCAAGGTTAAATTGAGTTCCTCAGTTAGGTGGTTAACTGATTTTTGTCCTCTGACGTCCTTGGGTAGGCAGAAGGAGTCTGGAAGGGCATCAAGGAATTTTTGTGTTGTCTGAGAATTTATAGCACGACTTTTGATGCTCCTTGGTTGGGGTCTGAGCAGATTATTTGTTGCGATTGCAAACGTAATAAAATGGTGGTCCGATAGTCCAGGATTATGTGGAAAAACATTAAGATCTACAACATTTATTCCATGGGACAAAACTAGGTCCAGAGTATGACTGTGGCAGTGAGTAGGTCCAGAGACATGTTGGACAAAACCCACTGAGTCGATGATGGCTCCGAAAGACTTTTGGAGTGGGTCTGTGGACTTCTCCATGTGAATATTAAAATCACCAAAAATTAGAATATGATCTGCTATGACTACAAGGTCTGATAGGAATTCAGGAAACTCAGAGAGGAACGCTGTATATGGCCCAGGAGGCCTGTAAACAGTAGCTATAAAAAGTGAATGAGTAGGCTGCATAGATTTCATGACTAGAAGCTCAAAAGACGAAAACGCCATTTTTTTTTTTGTAAATTGAAATTTGCTATCGTAAATGTTAGCAACACCTCCGCCTTTGCGGGATGCACGGGGGATATGGTCACTAGTGTAACCAGGAGGTGAGGCCTCATTTAACACAGTAAATTCATCAGGCTTAAGCCATGTTTCAGTCAGGCCAATCACATCAAGATTATGATCAGTGATTAGTTCATTGACTATGACTGCCTTTGAAGTGAGGGATCTAACATTAAGTAACCCTATTTTGAGATGTGAGGTATCACGATCTCTTTCAATAATGGCAGGAATGGAGGAGGTCTTTATCCTAATAAGATTGCTAAGGCGAACACCGCCATGTTTAGTTTTGCCCAACCTAGGTCGAGGCACAGACACAGTCTCAATGGGTATGGCTGAGCTGACTACACTGACTGTGCTATTGGCAGACTCCACTAAGCTGGCAGGTTGGCTAACAGCCTGCTGCCTGGCCTGCACCCTATTTCATTGTGGGGCTAGAGGAGTTAGAGCCCTGTCTATGTTGGTAGATAAGATGAGAGCACCCCTCCAGCTAGGATGGAGTCCGTCACTCCTCAGCAGGTCAGGCTTGGTCCTGTTTGTGGGTGAGTCCCAGAAAGAGGGCCAATTATCTACAAATTCTATCTTTTGGGAGGGGCAGAAAACAGTTTTCAACCAGCGATTGAGTGCTGAGACTCTGCTGTAGAGCTCGTCACTCCCCCTAACTGGGAGGGGGCCAGAGACAATTACTCGATGCCGACACATCTTTCTAGCTGATTTACACGCTGAAGCTATGTTGCGCTTGGTGACCTCTGACTGTTTCATCCTAACATCGTTGGTGCCGACGTGGATAACAATATCTCTATACTCTCTACACTCGCCAGATTTAGCTTTAGCCAGCACCATCTTTAGATTAGCCTTAACGTCGGTAGCCCTGCCCCCTGGTAAACAGTGTATGATCGCTGGGTGATTCGCTTTAAGTCTAATACTGCGGGTAATGGAGTCGCCAATGACTAGGGTTTTCAATTTGTCAGAGCTAATGGTGGGAGCCTTCGGCGTCTCAGACCCCGTAACGGGAGGAGTAGAGACAAGAGAAGACTCAGACTCAGACTCCGACTCGCTACATAATGGGGAGAACCGGTTGAAAGTTTCTGTCGGCTGAATGAGCGACACCGGTTGAGCATTCCTACAGCATTTCCCTCCGGAAGCCATGAGAAAGTTGTCCGGCTGCGGGGACTGTGCGGGGGGATTTATACTAACGTTACTATCTGTACTTACTGGTGGCACAGACGCTGTTTCTTCCTGTCCTACACTGAAATTACCCTTGCCTAACGATTGTGTCTGAAGCTGGGCTTGTAGCACAGCTATTCTCGCCGTAAGGCGATCGTTCTCCTGTATATTATGAGTACAGCGACTGCAATTAGAAGACATCATGTTAATGTTAGTACTTAGCTTCGGCTGTTGAAGGTGTTGACGAACCATGTCCAGATAAAGCGTCCGGAGTGAAAAAGTTGAATGAGGGAAAAAAGTTGCGATGGAAAAACTAAAAATATAAACGGTAATTAAAAACAAAAACAAAACAAAAAACGTAAAGTTGTCAGCTAGCAAAGTAAAGTAAAGTTGGCAGCAAAACGCACAGCAACAAAACGCACAGCAACACGTCTGCAGATTCAACAGGAAGTGACGCAGTCAAGTTCTTCCACACCGAAGAACTTACGCCATGGGCACCCAAAGGACATCCAGCCAACTTGACACAACTGTGGGAAGCATTGGTTTCAACATGGGCCAGCATCCCTGTGGAACGCTTTTGACATCTTGTAGAGTCCATGACCAGATGAATTGAGGCTGTTCTGAGGGCAAAGGGGGGTGCAACTCAATATTAATAAGGTGTTCCTAATGTTTTGTACACTCAGTGTACATTTCTCTGTTCAAATAAAATAATCTGGCAGATAAAGATAGCAGGAGTGTGCACATCCACTTACATATGTGTGTTTGTGTGTTTTGTCACAGCACCAAGTTCAGCAATAAGATAAAGTATGTGAACAGCCTGGCTGAGCTGCAGGAACTCATCCCCATAGAGTACGTCCACATCCCAGAGTGCATCATTAGGTGAGCCCAGTCTACACATCCCTCTCTCCCTTCTTCTCCTCTCCTCCTCTTCACTGTAACTGACTATCTTCCGTTGTCAACTCTCACCCCTTAGCCTTGACGAGGAGCTGAAGGAAGCGGCGCTGAGCTCGACGTAAGCATCGACTCCCTTCCCTTATTATTACGGCTGTAGAAACAGAAACTATATACCCCCCATGTCTGTTCTCTATTAACTAGACTCCCATCTATCACATGATCCTGTTTAAGATCAGAAAGGCTTGTAGGTTGGATCAGAAAGGCTTGTAGGTTGGATCAGCCTTCTCACCTGTGTGTTTGTTCTGACTACTTTCATACTCTGTAATAATATGTAAATGTGATAAATGTAACCCGCAAGGCATTTGTCTTCCATGTATTACCATAATCTATGGTTTATTTATGATTAATTATGGTGATATATCACAGATGGTGAATAAGATGAGTCTGAGAAAGAGATGTAGAATTCCAATTTGAAACATACTCGTTTGACTATATTTGGTTCGGCCTTCCCCACAAGGAATACCATTGATTCAATATGGTCCACAGAATGTAGCCCTTGATATATTTACCACTGCACCCCAGATTCCCTTCTGACTTGTTTTCCTTTTTCTTCTGTAGCGTGAGCAGCTTCCTCCAGGGACCTGAGCCGACGTCTGGGAGACCAGAGTCAGTAAGACCACTAAAGCTACTTGTTTAAGTGCAGTCTGAAGAGAGATGGCCTTGTCTGGCTTGTCTGTCTTTCATATAAACACTAAGGCTGCGTCCCAAAATGGCACCCTATTCCCTATAGGGCCCTGGTCAAAAGCAGTGCACTATATTAGGGAATAGTTTGCTATTTGGGATGCTGCCTCTAACATTACTGCCTCTGTTTCATTGGCTTCTCTTCCTCTGCAGAGCCGATAAAACCAACACGAACAGCTCCTAGACAAAGTTGTGTTCAACACCACTGGAAATGGATGGTTGTGGCTTCGCTTCAAAATGGAATTTCACATTGTTTTAAAACTCCTGAATGTTTCGTACACTAGAAACAGTAAGACCGATGTACTATTCCTGTGTGTTTGTCAGAGACGGAGACGACTATGAAAACACTCCATAATCCCTGTTAGCACTCAGACGCAGTATTCTATAACACCACCATAACATTCATCTACAACACCATTGACAGACTTTAGATTAGCACCAGGAGTTTCTTAATCCTGGTCTTTGGGACCCACAGGGGTGCACAGTTTTTTTTCTTCCCAGCACTAACACACCTGATAGCACACCAAGGTCTTGATGATTAGCTGATTAGTTGAATAATCAGGTGTGTGTGCTGGGTTGTAACAGAATTTGCACACAAGTGGGTTGCCCAGGACCAGTATTAAGATGCTTGACACTGTAAATCCACATACATGATAGTTTGTTAAGGACAGAATAACAAATGATCTCTCACAGTACAGTACATACTTCCATTCTTAGCATCGAAGTTAATGTTGTACTTTGGTAATAATGCATGAGCAGCAGTGAAGCAATAATATCTCATCCTTTAAAGGTAGACTCAGTGGACTGACGTTGCCACGAGCAGCACCGCATATATCGAAATGAGCGAGATGCAAGACTTCTCTCACAGTATCTGTGCAGGTGCACGCTTCACGGTGTCCACAGCATGGTGGCCACAGCCACAGGACCAAAACAGCGGGGAAGTTTGAGTTTCACGCTTCATTGCTCTTAGTTCTTGTGGAAATTGACCTACTATGCTGTTGACTTTCTGCATCTACATCATATCGCTGAGTCTACCTTTAATGTTAGTCCATCTGGGATTTAGACAAGTCATTATGTCCTTGAGACAACAGCACATCAATGATGGTATGTCAAAATCAATCTGACATATCGTTGGCATGATAAAACCTAGTCCCCTTAGGAAATGACCAAGTTACACGTCTCAATCTTTTTTGTTGTTGTTGATCTTATTACTCTGGATCTTGATGAAAGTGTTTTACCACTAAAATCTCTAGATGTTTTCACGTTGAATTAATCTGAAATAGAGAGGATGCCGTGTGTAACCATAGAAATATATTTCTGTGTGTAACCAAGTGATAATGTGTGAAAACAAGCTGTCAGTAAATTGTGAGAGCATGTCCTTTCAGATACCTGTCCTATAAGTCGAGCGTGCCGTGTGTGTTGTGTGTCTGTGTGTCCTGTCAGTGTGTGTTTCCGTCAGACTTTCTACATATTCACCGTCTAGGGCTCTTGCTGCACCAAACAGGATATGACCTCAGAGTGGGACAGAGAGAGCAGCGTGGGTCTCTGTAAAGCACAATTTCGCATCCCATGTGTGGGTGTATGTGTGTGTGTCAATGCATGTTTCCTCAGATTGATGGCCTTCAACATTGTGTGTAATATGATGGAACACTAAAATCAATAAATTGTTTTACGCTGAGCAATTCTCCTGTGTTTTTCCTCACGTGCCATCTATGCCAATGTCAGTTGCATTCATTTGTGAATTAAATGATGAATTTGCATCCTTATTAGCCATACTTGAAGGTCATTTACCTTCCTATCACACCACCAGGGTGATATTCTTTAAGGTTTAGGGCTGGATTTAATGTGTATCGCAGAAGTATTGCGGGAAAATTTGCGATGGAAATTTAAAAGGCAATGTTCCTGCGTTTGCGGAGACTGCATTCACAGTAAATGCTGAATATGTCGGCTCAATCTAAAATTACCTTTACATTTTAACACAGATCTTCCACGAAACAGATTGAATCCAGCCCTTAGCATTTCTTATTGGATAAGTCCAGGTAGCTCCTCCCTGATTGTCTATTCTTCCATTTGGTGCCAAATGTATACAGGTTGGCAGGTTTTTTCAAGTCTCTCTAGAGATGTTTGATCGGGTTCAAGTCCAGGCTCTGGTTGGGCCACTCAAGGACATTGAGAATAGTGTCGAAACTATTCCTGCATTGTCTTGGATGTGTGCTTAGGGTCATTGTCCTGTTGGAAGGTGAACCTTCGCCCCAGTCTGAGGTCCTGTGTGTAACCGATGTGAAATGGCTAGCTAGTTAGCGGTGGTGCGCGCTAATAGCGTTTCAATCGGTGACGTCACTCGCCTTGAGACCTTGAAGTAGTGGTTCCCCTTGCTCTGCAAGGGCCGCGGCTTTTGTGGAGCGATGGGTAACGATGCTTCGTGGCTGACTGTTGTTGATGTGTGCAGAGGGTCCCTGGTTCGCGCCCGGGTCGGGGCGAGGGGACGGACTAAAGTTAAACTGTTACATGTGCGCTCTAGAGCAGGTTTTCATCAAGGATCTCTATACTTTGCTCCGTTCATCTTTCCCCTCGATCCTGACTAGTCTCCCAGTATCTGGCACTGAAAAACATCCCCATAGCATGATGCTGCCACCACCATGCTTCACTGTCGGCATGGTGCCAGGTTTCCTCCTGACATGATGCTTGGCATTCAGCCCAAAGAGTTCAATCTTGGTTTCATCAGACCAGAGAATCTTGTTTCTCATGATCAGAGTCCTTTGGATGCATTTTTGCAAACTCCAAGCAGGCTGTTATGTGCCTTTTACTGAGGAGTGGCTTCCGTCTGGCCACTCTACCATGAAGGCCTGATTTGGTGGAGTGCTGCAGAGATGGTTGTCCTTCTGGAAGGTTCTCCCATCTCCACGAGGAACTCGAGCTCTGTCAGAGTGGCCATCGGGTTCTTGGTTACCTCCCTGACCAATGCCCTTCTCCCCCGATTGCTCAATTTGGCCCCTAGCGGCCAGCTCTAGGAATTGTCTTGGTGGTTCCAAACTTCAAATTTAAGAATGATGGAGGGCACTGTATTCTTGGGGACCTTCAAAAAAAAAATTGTACACCTTAATGCCTACTTTAAATTAAGTAATGTGAGCTAAACATACAAATATAACATGCATTTCTTTAGAATACTAATGTTACGGTCCCCACTACAATGACAAATACATGTTGATGAGTTTAAGAACCAGACATTGAAATGGGTTTAGAATATGTATGAGGAAATGGAATGATGTCAGGAATGAGCATGGACCAGATAAACGAAGCCAAGGGCAGCAGATGAAGTTTGGCTTGGAGTCTCAAGTAGAGGGAATCCACAGGAGGGAGGGGGGGGGGGAGCAGGAGCCAAGCCACAGGAGGGGGGGCAGGAGCCAAGCCATAGCAGGGGGAGGGGCAGGAGCCAAGCCACAGGAGGGGGGGAGGCAGGACCCAAGCCACAGGAGGGGGGGGGGGGGCAGGAGCCAAGCCACAGGAGGGGGGGGTGGCAGGAGCCAAGCCACAGGAGGGGGGGGGGGGCAGGAGCCAAGCCACAGGAGGGGGGGGGGGGCAGAAGCCAAGCCACAGGAGGGGTTAGGGGCAGGAGCCAAGCTACAGGAGGGGGGGAGGGCAGGAGCCAAGCCACAGGAGGGGGGGGGGCAGGAGCCAAGCCACAGGAAGGGGGGGGGCAGGAGCCAAGCCACAGGAGGGGGGGAGCAGGAGCCAAGCCACAGGAGGGGGGCGACAGGAGCCAAGCCACAGGAGGGGGGTGGCAGGAGCCAAGCCACAGGAGGGGGGGGGGGGGGGGCAGGAGCCACAGGAGGGGGGGGGGGGTCAGGAGCCAAGCCACAGGAGGGGGGGGCAAGAGCCAAGCCACAGGAGGGGGGGGGGGGGGGGGGCAAGGACCAAGCCACAGGAGGGGGGGGCAGGAGCCAAGCCACAGGAAGGGGTGGGGGGGGGGCAGGAGCCAAGCCACAGGAGGGGGGGGGCAGGAGCCAAGCCACAGGAGGGGGGGGGGCAGGAGCCACATGAGGGGGGGCAGGAGCCAAGCCACAGGAGGGGGGAGCAGGGGGGGAGCCACAGGAGGGGGGAGCAGGGGCCAAGCCACAGGAGGAGGAGCAGGCACATATCACTGGCTGAGAAGGTGAGGCACTGCAGGGGTGGCGGTCACAGGACAAGTGGGACTAGAGGCGAAGTTTGAGGTAGTCATTGGTGGAGAGGGAGGTTGTGTCAACATGGGAGCAGCGGTCACAGGCCAGCCCGAGGTGGGAAGAGGACCTCACTGGCAGAAAGAGGGGGGGGGGGGGGGGGGCACTGCAGCACTCACCGGGCTAGTGATCCCTGGGGGGAAGAGAGTGTCGTCACTGGCAGAGAGGGGATGAGCCGCTGCTGTAGCAGTGGACACGGCGCCAGCTGGACCTGAGAGGGGGAGCGCTGCAAGAGGCTGTGATGGTGCAGGCTATGTAGCCGGGAGGCTAGAGCGGCTAGCAGTGAAGACTGGAACAGCGAGACGGTCGGTTCACTGAACTGGGACAGGGTCGCGGCTAGGAGGGGCAGGGACCGGACCGCTGTGGTGGCAGTGGGCACATAACTGACTGAGTAGGTGGGGAAGTGAGAGGTCATTGCTGGCAGAAAGGGGAGACGGTGCAGTGGGACCAAAGGGACAGTGAGAGTGGGAGGAGGGGGGGGGGGGGGGCAGAGGCTGTGAAGATAGGCAAGATAGGCAAGGTAGCCAGGAGTCAGCGAGACAAGGAGGGTAAGAGAGGTCAACACTAGCAGATAGTGGGTGAGCCACTGCCGGAGCAACGGTCATAGGGCCAGTGAGACCCAAAAGGAGCCAGAGGCTGTGAAGATGTAGTCAAGAGGCTAGAGCAGGCAATGGCCAGCAGAGACAGAGCATGAGAGGGGAGTAGAGGAAGCAGTATGCTGAGAGATAGGCCATCGCTGGCAGATGGTAAGTGAGCCACTGCCTGAGCAACAGTCACAGGTCCAGTGGGACCAGAGAAAAATAATAGCAAGAGGAAAGGGAGCTGGGGGGCCAGAGCAGCTGTTGGATGCAGGTAGTTCACTGCCGGCATGGAGACCGGGGCAGTGAGAGGTCGCAGGTCGCTCATCAGGTCGCAGTTGTAAATGAGAACTTGGTTAAATAAAGGGGAAATAAAAATATATAAATAAAAAGACAGCAGGGGAGAGGAACGTGTAGCTGTGTCAGGTATTAGAGACGGGGGAGTGAGAAAGCTGGCCTGCTGGGCCACCAGGGGGAGCTGTAGCTGCAAGGACTTAGGCTGTGTCGGATGCCAAGTTGTAATCGGAGGCTGGGAGAGAAGCCACGTCCGAAAATGGTTTAGGGGCCTGGGTTGAAGTCTGAGGCCTTATCTGAGGCTTGGAGGCTGAGTTGGTGGTGTTGGAATGAATATGCAGCAGACGTATCAGGGGATGTCATGGTGGCTCTCGGGTGAGTGGTGTCATCATGCGGTAGGCAACAAGGGTGGAGGTGGTTGTGGTCCCGGCAGGAGGGGCAGCCATAGCCAACCAACCGGAGAGAGGGAGAAGTAGTTTAGTAGAAGTAAAGGGGCACAAGAGAGCAAAATAACAAGTGAGAACAATCATGGCTGGATGGACACCATTAAAGAAAAAAGTATGCAATATGATACCGTGTGGCCTGCAGTCACATGAAGTGTGGCACACATGACCCTGGACACACTTTAATTAATGGCATAATGAAGAGTGCCAAGCAGCTTTTATCAATTACCCTTAATGTGAATGGAAATGAATGTTTTGTATTACAAAATTAATTATTGTACTGATGATGTTTGAATAGCTGGGACTCAGAAGCGATGATTGTCAGCACGGCCTCACAGGTCCACCAAGGAGCGGGCCATGCAGCTTGCATGTGGTCGGGAGATGCGCTAGTGCGTTCGGTGAAGCAGGGCAGTGGATAGTCGGGAAATGCCCTCAGGAGAGCACGATGGGAAATAAGCCGCGGAGCTGGACGGCTTGGCGGAGGGGAAATGTGGTGAAAGCAGGTAGCTTGCTGGTCCGTGATATGAGAAGAACAATGGATATAAAGAGACTGAAGACAGCAATTGAAAACTAAATAAAACTCTAAAGAATGAAACACCAAAAGCGAGGTTGAGAGACGAACAGAGTAGAGGTTAGGGAGCTAGCCTGATGGGAGCATGTGTGAGCTGCAACAAAACATTACAATTAACTTGTTATGCGGCGACTCTTGATAAGGCTGGTCATGCACAGAGCTGTGCAACGTGACATTGCAGAACAAAGAGGAGGAATGTTAGTTTGGTCAGGCTTAAGTAGGGTGACAGGTGATTAAGGATAGTGAGGACAGGTGGGGAGGCTGATTAGCAGTGATTTGCAGATGATGTTTGTTGAGGAGCTGCTTTAAAGGCAACTAGTTAAAGCGTTGCAAACAGGCGTGGAGGCAATTGGTAGCAGCTGGTGCTTGTTGAGTTGCTAGGGAGCTACTGTACATTCAAGGTAACTAGTTAAAGTGGTTGGCATTGACGAACACACTGTCCATCCTGCAGGTAGAGCAGGGCCTTGTGTACCACCTGACAGCAGAAGCAGCGCTGCGTGTCCACACACTGCACACACACACAGCTCAGCCGGCTGGCGAACGAGCCCGCTGGACACTTCAACACACACACCTGCTCTGCCGACAGGAACCGCCCTGAGAGGAGCACAGGGAGGATACGGTCAGAACACACACTACCACGGTCAGAAAGAATGGAATGCTTTAATGCAGTCAGAGGACTGCAACTGAACTAGTGAGATGTGCTTATCTTTCTCGTTTCACAGGGTTAGGCTGACCTCACAGGAAACAAACACTACACACACAGTCTGACGCTACACACACTGACAAATTGACAGGCAGAACTATGGTATGACAGACCAGTTACACAGGTTTTACACTGGTTCTCCTCCTCTCCTGAACATGAGTCACATGAGGCATGGCAGGCCTCACACTCTCCTTCCCCTGCAGGGGAAAGATCACACAGTACCAACGAATGATTCTCATTATAATCATAGCCTACAACCAGTCGGTGGGATTAAAAAGTTGCTGTTACAAAATGCCTTCGCTGCAGCAAGGTACATCATCAATGTGACAAACTCTCTTGCAGGGTAAAGTCAAGACTGCCATGTTCATTAGCAATCATCTAACAATAACCTGTGTAATGAAATACATTTATGAAATTGCCCTGTGAGTGCGGTAATATTCACTTCGTACCAAATGGTTTTCGCAGTATAGGTGAACTTCTGAATACCCCCTTATTTGGTTATTTTTCCAGTAAAGTGATCCTTTAAATCTCACTACTGAGGAAGGTGTTAGCAGGGCAGGAGTCCTGGTCAGATACACACTCCCCTTCCTCCAGGCTCATCCCCTCCTCACACCCTCTTCCTCCAGGCTCCTCCCCTCCTCACACTCTCCTTCCTCCAGGCTCCTCCCCTCCTCACACCCTCTTCCTCCAGGCTCCTCCCCTCCCCACGCTCTCCTTCCTCCAGGCTCCTCCCCTCCTCACACCCTCTTCCTCCAGGCTCCTCCCCTCCTCACACTCTCCTTCCTCCAGGCTCCTCCCCTCCTCACACCCTCTTCCTCCAGGCTCCTCCCCTTCTCATACTCTCCTTCCTCCAGGCTCCTCCCCTCCTCACACTCTCCTTCCTCCAGGCTTCTCCCCTCCTCACACCTCCCCTCCTCAGACTCCCCTTCCTCCAGGCTCTCCCCCCTCACACAACACACAATTGTTAATGTTGGGACCATTATACACCACACAGTCAGATTGACACTCCTCACACTCCTGGGTGTCCTCGTCTCCGTAGAAACCGTCTGGATGCTCTGGCACACACTTCCCCTCTAGGTGGAACAGAGCATACCTTAAAACATTCAAGAACACACACACACGCACACCCAATCCTTACCTGATAAGAAGAGGTCGGTCTGACACCAGTAGCATTCGTGTTCGTCACAGCTAATACACTTCTCATCACACGGCACACAGGTCATCTCCTCTATGCTGTATGTCTTCGCTGGGCAGTTCTTGTAGTAGCCATCTTGGAATTTAAACCCATGGGAGAGGTTGGTTTGTGTCGTCTTCCACACTTACCCATAGCTTTACATATCACACATTAATTAAGAGTTGGGGTCACATTTGATAATATAAGGGGAGTTTCATTAACATTAAATCCACATAAAGGGAAACAGCACCACTGTTATTGTTTTTGTTTTGTTGCTGAAACAGAGAAGAGGCCCAATGTGGTAAGAAAATAGCTGTACACTATCTGCTGTTTTATCGCGCGTGCAATTATACTTTTTATTCAAGCTTTATTTATCAAGGTTCGTTTAAAATTGATATATAATTTTCAAGAGACACCTGGTCCAAGACAACAGCAGCAGGGAGTGAAAAAATCAAACTGTGTTTGTTGTTCGAAGTAACTTCTTGGTTGTTGTAATATCGCAAACGGAGGTGACAGTTTCACCGTTACAGATTCCAGCTTTAAGATTAAGAACATCTTTTGTAACATTTTCATTCCTATTTACTTGTAAAAGCTGTCAGTGCAGGATAGGCAATGCCTGGGGTTATCTGAGGAACACACTCAGACATCCTCTCATCCTACTTCTCTCCCCATGGCCCTGAACAACCGTGCTCAAACTGTTAGATAGGAGTTCAGGAAAGGTTCACATGGGATAGACTAACTTACACAGCACTTCTTACAGCCCTCCTCACAGGCCAAAAAGTCATCCCAATTTGGATCCTCCACCTTACCTTCAAGAGAGAGAGGGGAGAGAGGTGTGTGTGTGTGTGTGTGTGTGGGGGGGGGGGGGGGGGGGGGGGGGGTGCAGAGAGAGTGAGAGAATCAGACAGACAGTAAGCATTTCACTGTTAGTCCACACCTGTTGTTTATGAAGCATGTGATGAATACAATTAGATTAGATTTGACAGACAGACATACAGAGAGAGCAACACAGACAGATGGGAAAAGGGGAATTACGATTCTCTATGGAGACAGAAATGCTTTTCTTTTTCATGTTCATACGTTATGCAGAAAAAGGCATTATATAATAACAACATCAAACATCACAACATTCTGGCTCTGTCTGTCACCTTCTCCACATTAGTCGATTGCAGACTCCATCAGTGATGTAGTAGGAGGAGTTACAGCGCAGTCAGCGGTCCATGTTGAATCTGAGGGAAACAAATAGACAGACAGGCAGGCAGGTAGGTAGACAGATTACACAAATTAGTCTGTTACAGTAAAATATAATTTTGTTAGTGGTATAAATGCGATCAATCAATCAAATGCATTTATAAAGCTCTTTTTACATCAGCCAATGTCACAAAGTGCTATACAGAAACCCAGCCTAAAACCCCAGACAGCAAGCAATGCGGATGTAGAAGCACGGTGTGTTTGTTTGTCCCAGAGCCGGAGCACATGTCCACTGGACCATGCCAGTTTGAATGACAGCTGTCCTTTGCCCACACAAGTGTCACAGCTGGTGCAGTTGGCAGGCCCTCCATCCAGGCACTTGGCACAGGTGTGGTCACACAGGTGGGACTGCCTATCAGACTGGTACTTCCCCTGGGCACACAGAGACCCTCATCCAGAGACCTGAGACAATGAGTCAACAGCACCTAACTACTACATTTGCTTCCAATACTTCACTTTACTTGTGCATGTGACAAACAAAACTTGAAACTTTGCCACTCTTAAAAAGTGCAATCTGGAACTTTCATTGCCTGTAAAAAGTGCTGGACCTTTTTGTTTATCCTCTTGGGCAATTGTGTTTTTGTATTTCCTAGTGTTACCAAAAGGGAATGGAAAGTTACCAGAATGCACTTTTTATTTTTAAAAAGAAGTGTCTCAGACAGGATTACACAGGAAGAGAGGAACAGAGGTCAGAGAGGAACATAATATTACATCACCATTTTACATCCATAGCTGAACTGTACAGTATATCACTTCAATGAACCTAGAGGGGCTACAGCTGATACAGTCCTCACCATAGACTTACCTAGAGGGGCTACAGCTGATACAGTCCTCACCATAGACTTACCTAGAGGGGCTACAGCTGATACAGTCCTCACCATAGACTTACCTAGAGGGGCTACAGCTGATACAGTCCTCACCATTGACTTACCTAGAGGGGCTACAGCTGATACAGTCCTCAACATCGACTTACCTAGAGGGGCTACAGCTGATACAGTCCTCACCATAGACTTACCTAGAGAGGCTACAGCTGATAAAGTCCTCACCATAGACTTACATAGAGGGGCTACAGCTGATACAGTCCTCACCATAGACTTACCTAGAGAGGCTACAGCTGATAAAGTCCTCACCATAGACTTACCTAGAGGGGCTACAACTGATACAGTCCTCACCATAGACTTACCTAGAGGGGCTACAGCTGATACAGTCCTCACCATCGACTTACCTAGAGGGGCTACAGCTGATACAGTCCTCACCATAGACTTACCTAGAGGGGCTACAGCTGATACAGTCCTCACCATAGACTTATTCTAGAGAGGCTACAGCTGATAAAGTCCTCACCATAGACTTACCTAGAGGGGCTACAGCTGATACAGTCCTCACCATAGACTTACCTAGAGTGGCTACAGCTGATACAGTCCTCACCATAGACTTACCTAGAGGGGCTACAGCTGATACAGTCCTCACCATCAACTTACCTAGAGGGGCTACAGCTGATACAGTCCTCACCATCGACTTACCTAGAGGGGCTACAGATGATACAGTCCTCACCATCGACTTACCTAGAGGGGCTACAGATGATACAGTCCTCACCATAGACTTACCTAGAGGGGCTACAGATGATACAGTCCTCACCATAGACTTACATAGAGGGGCTACAACTGATACAGCTCCCCATAGACTTACCTAGAGGGGCTACAGATGAGTCCTCATCATAGACTTACCTAGAGAGGCTACAGCTGATACAGTCCTCACCATAGACTCACCTAGAGGGGTGTCTTCTGTCTTTGGGCCTGTACACTTCAGACACGTGGCGTCACATGCATGGCACTTCCCATGGCTTTCCTGGTACTCTTCTACATGGGAAACACAAAGGCACTGAGTTCCCTGAATTCCTATCAGAACTTGTAGTCATGGCAAATAATAGTCAAATATCGGACCACCATCTTATTACATTAGCAATCACAACAAATAATTTGCTTAGACCCCAATCAAGGATTATCAAAAGCCGCGCTACAAATTCGAGGACAACCCAAAGATTCCATTGATGCCCTTACAGACTCCCTTCCCTTACCCAAGGACGTCGAAGTACAAAAATCTGTTAACCACCTAACCGAGGATCTAAACTTAACCTTGTGTAATGCCCCAGATGCAGTCACACTGCTAAACTCCCCCCAAAAATAGCTGTATTCGAATACTCATACTAACCGTACTAACTGCACCATTTTGACGTAAATTGAGTACGTACTATTCTTATTGGTCATAGTATGGATATAGTTAGTATGCCAAAAGTTCCTGGATGTCGTACTAAATACGCCAAAATACAAAGTATTTTAGTATGTCGTACTAGTATTTTAGTATGTCGTACTAAATACGCCAAAATACACTATTTCCGTGCTTTTAGGGCCCATAATGCAATTCTTCAGAAAATGGCCGTGGCTTCACAACATTTTCAGATTTGAAGAAAATGGCGGAAAATATGCAGCTGATGTCTGACTAGAGCGGATACAAATTCATTGCTTTAACTAATTATGACAAATGTTAAGAAAAGATTGAGCAATGTAATAAAGTAATAACTTTTCAAATAAGTTACATTACACGTTATGTTGGCTTTTCAAATAAGTTACATTACACGTTATGTTGGCTGTCAATTTGTTAGCTACGCCTCCAACTCAATCATTAAGTTTGCAGATGACACAAAGGTAGTAGGCCTGATTACCAACAATGATGAGACAGCCTACAGGGAGGAGGTGAGGGCCCTGGGATAGGGGAGCCATGAAAAGAACCTCTCCCTCAACAAAACAAGGAACTGATCGTGGACTTCATGAGACAGCAGAGACAGCATGCACCCATCCACATCAACAGTGGAGAAGGTGAAAAGCTTCAAGTTCCTCGGCGTACACATCACTGACAATCTGAAATGGTCCACCTACATAGAAAATGTGGTGAAGAAGGCCCCTCAGGAGGCTGAAGAAATTTGGCTTGGCCCCTAGACCCACAGGGTCTCACAGCTTTTACAGATACACCATTTTTACAGATACACCATTGAGAGCATCCTTTCGGGCTGTCTCACCGCCTGGTACACAACTGCAACGGCCTCAACCGCAGGGCAACCGCAGGGCTCTCCTGCACCGGCCTCAACCGCAGGGCTCTCCAGAGGGGGGTGCGGTCTGCCCAACTCATCACTGGGGGCACACTGCCTGCTCTCCAGGACACCTACAGCACCCGATGTCACAGGAAGGCCAAAAAGATCATCAAGGACATCAAGGACAACCACCCGAGCCACAGCCTGTTCACCCCACTATCTTCCAGAAGGCAAGGTCAGTACATGTGCATCAAAGCTGCATCAAAGCTGGGACCGAGAGACGGAAAAACTTCTTCTATCTCTAAGCCATCAGACTGTTAAATAGCCATCACTAGATGGCTTCCACCCAGTACTATGCCCTGAACTTAGTCACTGTCACTAGCCGGCTACCACCCGGTTACTCAATACTTCACCTTAGAGGCTGCTGCCCTATGTACATAGATATGGAATCTCTGGTCACTTTAATAATGGAACACTGGTCACTTTAATAATGTTTACATACTGTTTTACTCCTTTTATATGTATATACTATATTCTAGTCAATACCATCCTATTCAACTATTGCTTTATATACACTATTCTATCCTACGTATTCTACAGATATACTAAATATTCAATACACATACTGTCCATAATGTCTATACATCAAATATATATACAGTATTTTTCCGGACTCCGACATTGCTTGTCATAATATTATATATTTCTTAATTCCATTATTTTACTTTTAGATCTGTGTGTATTGTTGTGAATTGTTAGATATTACTACACTGTTGGAGCTAGGAACACAAGCATTTCGCTACACCAGCAATAACATCTGCTAAATATGTGTATGCGACCAATAAAATTTGATTTGAGCTGGATGGAGAGAGAGAGAAAGAGAGAGAGGGATGGAGAGAGAAGAGAGGCAGAAAGCGAGGGAGCTAGAGAGAGCAACCATTATCTAGGCTCAGTGTTCCGACCCAGAGCACACACTCCAAAATGATATGACAAAGATAGGAGTTTGTTTTGTTTGCAATAGATTTAGAATCTCTGCGAGTGTGTGAATTAGTATTCTCTGTGGCTGAGATGGAGAATCACTGTGTACGGAGTAGAAATGCATGAGTTGGTAATTCAGGCGTCATCAGAGGGATTGGTTGTGCCTGGTTTGCGTTCCGTACAGATGTTCGCAGAGGTGCATCTCAAGCAGTTTCCACTGCGCTTCTTGCACACATTCACATCTGTGGGGAAAACACAACAATAGAAGCATTCATATCTGCTAAATATAAGTCCACTCCAGTTGACGTAAATGCATTGTTCATTATGCATGTATTCAGTAGAGACATCATCTTGTTTTTACAACATTATAGCATAATATCATTAAAAAAAACTGCCTACACATTATTCTCTACCCCTCCCAAGTCACCAGGATCCCAAAATGGGACCACAATAGGGACATACAATGGAGATATAATGGCCTCCCTACACTACTGGTGGGAGGAAACCTGTCTTCATCTCTCAGCCTCACAACATAGGGGGCAAGTCTGAAATCGCCTTCTATTCCTTATACAGTGCCCTATTTTGGACCAGAACTCTATGAGACTCTTGCCAAAAGTAGTGCACTACTTAGGCAATAGGGTGTCATTTGGAATGCATCCCGGGACATACCGTGGTCCAGGTAGTAGTTGTTGCCACAGCTGACCACGCAGCCATTGGTTCCCATGGTCAGATGGTGTCAAAAAGGGTTCTCCTATGGGGACAGCCGAATAACCTTTTTGGAACCCTGGTCACTGTGACTGCTCGTGTAGCTCTCACAGGAAGAGAAGTACTTCTTACAGCGGCGTCTGTCACACCAGAACCCTGCCAGGCACGCAGACACACACATCCTATAAGAGAAAAAGCACATGCTTCGTTGGTTGGTTGGATGATGTTGCATTACTAGGATTGTCTCCACATGGGACAAATACTGAATATTCCATCCTACAGATTTCAAAGCCGCAGAGCCGCACTGTATATTGTGAGATATGGATAAGAAAATAGGACTACAAAAGAGAGGTTGCAGCGTGACAATTTGAAAAGCTACTCCTTAAACACATATAACTATGATACAGGCTACAATTAGTAGTTGGATTCCGTTGGCTTGGCTATAAAAGGGTGTGATAATTGTGTTTTCTTTTACCAGAGTTGTTCTGTGACAGCAGGTAAGGTGACTCACCTCTTTATTCCTCAGTGAGGTGACCACCATCAGTTGGCAGCTCTGCTGAGCGGGCTTACTCACGCCGCAGGGAGTATGTGTTCTCTGAGGTGCCATAAAGCACTAAAGAACACTCAATTTCCATGTGGACAAGAGAGGAAACAAACTATAGTTTCTCCTGATCACATGACCTGACCAGGATCAACTAGGGCCCTGAGTTTTTCCTGGCATGGTCACATGATCAGGAAATACCCTAGGGCCCTACTCATGAATTGCATTATTTGATATCTAGTGTACTTTTTGTGGTATTGAATGGTGGTAAAAGTATAGCTTGGCAGACCTGATTCACTGTTGTCCTTCTGTTGAGAGGTAGTATCCAGGAACTCCAGACTCCATTCTCCTGCTGCTTTCTCCTCCCAGCAGTGAGTGGTCAGGAACTTCCATCTCTGGAAGCCTTCAGTAGAGTGGTCAAGAGGCCTGGACCAAAACACAACCATGGTGTAATACACTGAGTGTACAAAATATTAAGAACACCGGGCTCTTTCCATGACATAGACTGACCAGGTGAATCCAGGAGAAAGCTATGATCCCTTACTGATGTCACTTGTTAAATCCACATCAATCAGTGTAGATGAAGGGGAGAAGACAGGTTAAGGAAGGACTGTTAAGCCTTGAGACAATTTAGTCATGGATTGTGTATGTGTGCCATTCAGAGGGTGAATGGGCAAGACTGTAACATAGACTGAAGCCAGTACCAGGAAGTGAGGCTGACTGTGACCCCCAGCTTCTCCATGAAAGCCTTCCATACATGTGATGTGAATTGGGGGCCACGATTGGAGACAATATCCTCCGGGAAGGCCATAGTGCTGAACGACATGCTGGAACAGTGCCTCCGTGACCTGGAGAGCGGTAGGTAGACCAGAGAGAGGGATGAAACGTCATGATTTAGAGAATCTTTCCACTATCATCAAAATTGTGGTAAAACCAACAGAAGAGGCGAGATCAGTGACAAAGTCAATGGACAGATGAGACCAGGGATGCTGAGGCACGGGAAGGAGTTTCCCTGCTGTTGTGTTCCGGGGGTATTTGGATTGGGCACATACGGAACAGGAATTGACATAATGAGTGACTTCCTGCGCCAAGGTGGGCTACCAGTACTTTCCAGATGGACTAAACAGCTGGTGAGCAATGTCTAATATTAAGGTAGTCTCTAGGTATTGTTCACCTAAGGTAGAGTACCTCATGATAAGCTGTAGACCACATTATCTACCAAGAGAGGTTTCATCCATATTTTTCATAGCCGTCTTTGTACCACCACAAACCGACGCTGGCATGAAGACCGCACTCAACGAGCTGTATAAGGCCATAAGCAAACAAGAAAATGCTTATCCAGAAGCGCACTCCTAGTGGCCGGGGACTTTAATGCAGGCAAACTTAAATCCGTTTGACCTCATTTTTTTGTCACGTGCAACCAGAGGGAAAAAACTCTAGACCACCTTTACTCCACACACAGAGATGCTTACAAAGCTCTCCATCGCCCTCCATTTGGCAAATCTTACAAGCAAAATCTAAAGCAGTACGTACCAGTGACTCACTCAATACTGAAGTGGTCAGATGACGCTGATGCTACGCTACAGGACTTTTTTGCTAACACAGACTTGAAAATGTTCTGGGATTCATCCGATGGCATTGAGGAGTTCACCACATCAGTCACTGGCTTCATCAATAAGTGCATTGACGATGTCGTCCCCACAGCGACCTTACGCACATATCCCAATGTCATGACGTTGGCAGTGGGGGTAGGTTTATGACCGTCATAAATACCTCTTTCCCCCCACTCCCGTTCCTCTCCCTACCCTACTGATGTGACATAAGAAAACCACTTGGTTAACATAGAGATTCTGGGGACATCAGAAAGTGGGGGAAAATGAACTATATTCTGGTAATCCGACCAACTGAACATATGCGGTGGTACTTAAGGTATATTATGTCAGTTCGGTGGCCCTCTGACACATTCTCATCAATGATAGAATGACATAAACTCTACTGTAGAAAGTCTAAACGTCAGAGGTATCGGATTCACATGGAATTGTTGTTTAATTGAAATGTTT
The DNA here is from genome assembly GCF_045679555.1 of Salvelinus alpinus. NCBI lineage: Eukaryota > Metazoa > Chordata > Actinopteri > Salmoniformes > Salmonidae > Salvelinus > Salvelinus alpinus. The sequence goes on from NC_092086.1 coordinate 104,889,439, forward strand.
GAATATGACATTATTTGTGAAGAGGTGAAATGTAATTTTAGCTTCCAAATGAGAGATCTGTACTTTCATAAGTTTTCCTCTGCTCACAGTGGCCCACCGCTGTGAAGAGGCATGGGTTATAAACTTTTCAGACACACCCCTCTACCTCCACTATATAAAGCCAGTGACAAGAATATAACTTCCTGTTCCGGGTACACCAGGATGACGGTCCTGTGTCAGAATGGTTCAGACAATAACTACAGAACTAGGCCAACATCAGCATGGACTTTGATTGTGAATGGTATGAACTTTGAACTCGTGTTCACTACAGAAGTGATATCTCCTAGCCGTTGAGTTGGCAACAGCTGCTACAAACGCAGGTTAGGAAGGACAGTCCGAGTATCCCGTCTACTACCCACAACGTTACTACAACGTATCCCATGACTACCAGAGACATTCTCCAAAGGACAGAGGACTCGGGTTGGCGATACGGTCTTCCATCTACCACCAACCTACTGAAGCGCAGCTCAGAGTAAATATGTATTGCATTTTCTTTTTCAAATGGGCGGTAATTTAGAATGCATCAGATACTGTATTTACGACAGCACAGCTCGCCTATGTTCCAGTCTCCCGCTCTTTCACTAAAATCCCGCCCCTTTCCTTTGTGTAACAAGCTGTCATATCTATAACGCCCGCTAGGGACGTTTTTCTGTATGACGTAATTTGTGATCAAGTTATGATTTAATTGTATATGTGTGATTAGTTAGGTATTTAGTAAATAAATAATTAAACCCAATTTTGTATTGCTGATTCAACTTGTTAGCCAGGATTCTTGCAGATAATCAAGGACTTACAACTTTCAGATGAGACTGAATAAAATGACGATTAATGTGACTGCTATTTAGTAAAATATTACTAAATCTTTAAGAGTTTATTCGAAAGATAACAGCTCTATAAATATTCTTTCGTGGTGTCCCGCTCTAGTTAATTAATACTTACATGATTAGTTCAATCAGGTAATATTAATTACGGAGAAATTATTTTATAGAATAGCATGTCATAGCAATCAATCTGGCATAGTCAAAGACACGACACCAACCTGAAGCAATTGATTACAGCCAACATCCGCACCGAGCTAAAGGCTAGAGCTACTGCTTTCAAGGAGCGGGACAGTAATCCGGATGCTTATATGAAATGCTGCTCTGCCCTCTGACGAAACATCAAACAGGCAAAGCATCAATACAGGACTATGAAGTAGGATTTAACCAGGACAGATTAAATCCTACTTCACCGACTCTGACTCTCGTCAGATGTGTCAGGGCTTGCAAACTATTACGGACTACAAAGGGAAACCCATCCGTGAGCTTCCCAGTAACGCGAGCCTACCAGATGGGCTAATGCCTTTTTTGCTCGCTTCGAGGCAAGCAACACTGAAGCATGCATGAGAGCAACAGCTGTTCCCGACGACTGTGTGATCACACTCTCCGTAGCCGATGTGAGCAAGACCTTCAAACAGGTCAACATTCACAAGGCCGCAGGGCCAGACGGATTACCAGGACGTGTACTCAGAGCATGTGCGGCCCAACTGGCAACAGTCTTCACTGACATTTTCAACGTCTCCCTGAAATAATAGTAATACCTACATGTTTCAAGCAGACCACCATAGTCCCTGTGCCCAAGAAAGCGAAGGTAACCTGCCTAAATGACTACCGCCCAGTAGCACACACGTCGGTAGCCATGAAGTGCTTTGAAAGGCTGGTCATGGCTCACATCAATACAATCATCCCAGAAAACCTAGACCCACTCCAATAGATCCACAGATGACATAATCGCACTCCACACTGCCCTTTCCCACCTGGACAAAAGGAACACCTACAGTGGGGAGAACAAGTATTTGATACACTGACGATTTTGCAGGTTTTCCTACTTACAAAGCATGTAGAGGTCTGTAATTTTTATCATAGGTACACTTCAACTGTGAGAGAAGGAATCTAAAACAAAAATCCAGAAAATCACATTGTATGATTTTTAAGTAATTCATTTGCATTTTATTGCATGACATAAGTATTTGATACATCAGAAAAGCAGAACTTAATATTTGGTACAGAAACCTTAGTTTGTAATTACAGAGATCATACGTTTCCTGTAGTTCTTGACCAGGTTTGCACACACTGCAGCAGGGATTTTGGCCCACTCCTCCATACAGACCTTCTCCAGATCCTTCAGGTTTCGGGGCTGTCGCTGGGCAATACGGACTTTCGGCTCCCTCCAAAGATTTTCTATTGGGTTCAGGTCTGGAGACTGGCTAGGCCACTCCAGGACCTTGAGATGCTTCTTACGGAGCCACTCCTTAGTTGCCCTGGCTGTGTGTTTCGGGTCGTTGTCATGCTGGAAGACCCAGCCACGACCCATCTTCAATGCTCTTACTGAGGGAAGGAGGTTGTTGGTCAAGATCTCGCGATACATGGCCCCGTCCATCCTCCCCTCAATACGGTGCAGTCGTCCTGTCCCCTTTGCAGAAAAGCATCCCCAAAGAATGATGTTTCCACCTCCATGCTTCACGGTTGGGATGGTGTTCTTGGGGTTGTACTCATCCTTCTATTCCTCCAAACACGGCGAGTGGAGTTTAGAGCAAAAAGCTCTATTTTTGTCTCATCAGACCACATGACCTTCTCCCATTCCTCCTCTGGATCATCCAGATGGTCATTGGCAAACTTCAGACGGGCCTGGACATGCGCTGGCTTGAGCAGGGGGACCTTGCGTGCGCTGCAGGATTTTAATCCATGACGGCGTAGTGTGTTACTAATGGTTTTCTTTGAGACTGTGGTCCCAGCTCTCTTCAGGTCATTGACCAGGTCCTGCCGTGTAGTTCTGGGCTGATCCCTCACATTCCTCATGATCATTGATGCCCCACGAGGTGAGATCTTGCATGGAGCCCCAGACCGAGGGTGATTGACCGTCATCTTGAACTTCTTCCATTTTCTAATAATTGTGCCAACAGTTGTTGCATTCTCACCAAGCTGCTTGGCTATTGTCCTGTAGCCCATCCCAGCCTTGTACAGGTCTACAATTTATCCCTGATGTCCTTACACAGCTCTCTGGTCTTGGCCATTGTGGAGAGGTTGGAGTCTGTTTGATTGAGTGTGTGGACAGGTGTCTTTTATACAGGTAACGAGTTCAAACAGGTGCAGTTAATACAGGTAATGAGTGGAGAACAGGAGGGCTTCTTAAAGAAAAACTAACAGGTCTGTGAGAGCCGGAATTCTTACTGGTTGGTAGGTGATCAAATACTTATGTCATGCAATAAAATGCAAATTAATTACTTAAAAATCATACAATGTGATTTTCTGGATTTTTGTTTTAGATTCCGTCTCTCACAGTTGAAGTGTACCTATGATAAAAATGACAGACCTCTACATGCTTTGTAAGTAGGAAAACCTGCAAAATCGGCAGTGTATCAAATACTTGTTCTCCCCACTGTATGTGAGAATGCTTTTCAATGACTACAGCTCAGCATTCTACACCGTAGCTTTCTACAAGGTAGTGCCCACAAAGCTCATCACTAAGCTAAGGACCCTGGGACTAAACACCTCCCTGTGCAACTGGATCCTGGACTTCCTGACGGGCTGCCCCCAGGTGGTAAGGGTAGGAAACAACACATCTGCCACGCTGATCCTCAACATGTGGGACCCTCAGGGGTGCGTGCTTAGTCCCCTCCTGTACTCCCTATTCACCTACGACTGCATGGCCAAGCACGACTCCAGCACCATCATTAAGTTTGCTGACGACACAACAGTGGTAGGCCTGATCACCGACAACGATGAGACAGCCTATAGGGAGGAGGTCAGAGACCTGGCAGTGTGGTGCAAGGACAACAACATCTCCCTCAACGTGAGCAAGACAAAGGAGATGATTGTGAACAACGGGAAAAGGAGTCCCGAACACTCCCCTGTTCACATCGACGGACTGTAGTGGAGCGGGTCGAGAGTTTCAAGTTCCTTGGTGTCCACATCACCAACAAACTATCATGGTCCAAACACACAAAAGGAAGTTGTGAAGAGGGCACAACAACACCTTTCCCCCCTTAGGAGACTAAAAAGATTTGGCATGGGTCCCCAGATCCTCAAAGCATTCTACAGCTGCATCATCGAGAGCATCCTGACCGGTTGCATCACTGCCTGGTATGGTAACTGCTCGGCATCCGACCGTAAGGCGCTACAGAGGGTAATGTGTACAGCCCAGTACATCATTGGGGCCAAACATCCTGCCATCCAGGACCTATATACTAGGTGGTGTCAAAAAAGTGTCAAAGACTCCAGTAACCCAAGTCAGACTGTTCTTTCTGCTACCACATGACAAGCGGTACCGGAGTGCCAAGTCTAGGTCCAAAAGGCTCCTTAACAGCTTCAACCCCCAAGCAATAAGACTGCTGAACAATTAATCAAATGGCCACCTGGAATATTTGCATTGACCCCCCCCCCTTTGTTTTTTCACACTACTGATACTCGCTGTTTATTTTCTATGCATAGTCACTTTACACCTACCTACATGTACAAATTACCTCGACTAACCTGTACCCCTAACCTGTAGTTTATTTTGTAAATATTTTCTTAACTCTATTTTCTTAACTGCATTGTTGGTTAAGGCCTTGTAAGTAAGCATTTCACGGTAAGATCTACTACACCTGTTGTATTCGGCGCATTGTGACAAATAAAATTTGATTTGATTTGAATGGTGCGGGTGATACCTAGATGTCCAGCGACAACAGCTGTGTGCACCCAGGTCAATAACCGATCCCATATCCCTGTGGGAACATAGATGCGCTCAGGAGGACAGGTGGCAGGTGCGGGTTCCCTCTCCAGGGCCTTGCGAATGCCCACATCTATGTCGCAGAGCACGGAGGCTACGACTCAGGTCAATTACCAATCCCATATCCCCGTGGGAACATAGATGCGCTCAGGAGGACAGGTGGCAGGTGCGGGTTCCCTCTCCAGGGCCTTGCGAATGTCCACATCTATGTCGCAGAGCACGGCGGCTACGACTCGAGAGGGTGGGATTATGGGTGCACTCAAGACAGGAACCTCTCCCGAATCGTAGAGACGGAACAGGGCATCAGCTTTGATGTTTTTTTTTTACCTGGGCGATATGTCAGCGTGAAATCGAATCTGGTGAATAAAAGGGCCTACCTGGCTTGGTGCGGGTTCAGTCGCCTCGCTGTCCATATGTACTCCAAGTTCTGATGGTCGGTGAGGATGAGAAATGGCTCCTGGGCGCCCTCCAGCCAGTATCTCCACTCCTCTAATGCCAACTACACCGCCAGGAGCTCCCGATCGCCAACATCATAGTTTGTCTCTGCAAGAGACAGCTTTTTTGAGTAATATGCACATGGATACAATTTCTGTGGATTACCTTGACGTTGGGACAGGACAGCCCCCACACCTACTTCTGAAGCGTCCACCAACACCATGAAGGGCAGTGAAGGATCTGGATGTTTAAGCAATGGGTGGATGTGAAACGACCCTTTAGTAGGTGGAAGGCTTCGTTGGATGAACACGTGGCTGTCCCTCTGCTCCTGTGGACCCCGGGTAGAATGTATTGGACACCACTGAAACTGGTGCCCCTCCTGTCCGCCATAAGGACAGAGCCCCAGCTGTCTACGAGGGCGTCGTTCAGCCGCGGAGAGACATGTGGCCCCCACCTCCATGGCTTCAGGCTCTGACTCGGAATGATCAACGGAGGAGGGAGAGAGGCGATGGGGGTACCGATGCCCCCGAAGAAGGTTATCCAGATGGATGGCCATCGCGATTACTGGCTTGCTGGGTCGATTTGTGATAGAGAATCCTCCACTGTTTGGAGATGATGCCTCTTGAGTAATGTTGAAAGAACACGGGGGACCTCATCCGTAGCCGTCCCCAAATGAGCCAGCTGGTCATGGTGTTGATGAAGGAGGTGTCCCTGTTCGCCGACCATCTGGGAGATGTCTTGGTTAACTGCTGCTTCCATTTGTTGAGGTAGTATTCTGTAACGTAGACACAAGGATTCAGGAAGCAGGTGCAGATAGTGAGTTTAATAATAACGAACATGGAGCGATACAAACCAAGAGAAGCGTCTGATATAGAAACATAAAGAATTCTACCTGATGACTGATAACAAAAGAGTGCTATATAAAGGGTAAGTAATCAAGGGAGTAATAAAGTCCAGGTATGACTGATGATGAGTCTCAAAAGATTTACGTGCGTTTGAACGGGGTATATTAGTTGGTGCCAGGGGTATATTAGTTAATGCTACTGGGTTTTTCATGCTCAACAGTTTCCCGTGTGTATCAAGAATTCTCCACCACCCA